>NW_026886807.1:0-80113 GCF_032173495.1 Musca vetustissima | reverse complement strand
TCATTAAGTGTCATAAAAATTCCACAAAAAATATGGTTCAATATGTATATATAATGTGTTTGTTTCTTTACAAAAATGCAACGGGAGTCAGCCAATTGCTTGTTTTAGAAATAGGCAAATTATTTGTATGTTATTTTTGTTGTAATTTTTCGATTTTTTTCTTTTCTTTCTTTTGTTTTTTTTTTGTATATAAAATTATGCAAATTAATGAAAAATTACACTCGATGGTAATAGAAAAGTTAAATTTTTACAAACATCACTATGAGTAATTATAGCAGTTAATGCGTTGCGTTTTCACTTGAAAATATTTCAAAAATCACTTAAAACATTGAAAGGATATTTAATGATTTTGGGGCAATATTAAATAATTTTCAACAATTAATTTCACATTTTTTTGTTTGTATCTTTGTTCATTTTTATACTCCAATAGACTGATTTTATCCTCAATCTTTCACTAATTATAAAATTTTTCCGTCTAGGTTGTTATAATACCTGACTGAGACAATTTTTCTTAATTTTTTCTTCTTTTTGGTGTTTTTTTTTTTCACTTCACTTTGCTGGCAAAATATGCGGCGGTCTAACACAAGACGATTGCGTCGAACAAGAGATGCGCTTGTTGAGAGGTTTAATGTGGACTGAATTTGGAGTTTGAAATCGCCACCAATTGAGCCTGTTTTAGGTTCCAACTTCTATTCTCTCTATTTTTGCCTGTGGTAATATAAAGCCATTCAGCCTATAGAAGCAAAAATAAAGTAATGAGAAACACATTTACCACACAGAAGAATTAATAATTACCGTCGAAGTGTTGAAAGGAATAAAATTAGATAGAAAATCTTATCTAATTTTATGGATAATTCGTCTCCTGTAATCTAACAATGGATTCTAAAATCAACCAACTAACAAAAATAGGAGTGAAATTATTTAATTTCTTACCAAATTAAAATATAAGAATTGCTAAACTTACGGAGCGGAAAGGAAGTTAATATCTTATATTTTTTTATGCAAATAAATAAAAAAAAATAACTTTAGGTTTTGCAATTTGATGCAACTTTAGATGTTGGTCTTGATCGTATGAGTTTCACTTAACCAAATGGAAGAGTGACTTTCAAAATTTTTACATGAAACCTCATCAGCCATTTTAGATAACGTTTCTATTCCAAAAAATTGGCAAGAACATAAAAAAATAAATATTGGTAGAACGACAATAAGCTGATAGGTCAATTTTGCACACATACTTAGATTGACAGACAGAGGTCGCCTTGTAAAAAGACGTTACAAAATAAATTTGAATAATAAAAAAAATACAATAAAGAAAAAAGTAAAGGAAACCCATCAAAATCAGTCTGAAACGCCAGCGACATTACACTCCTTAAAACAGAACTGCAAACGATTTGGTAGATCGTGATTCTGCAAAATACCATGTTTCGGAACTGCATAATATTCCAATAGCAGCAGCAACCCGTTTACTGCGTCGGCGTCTGAGGTGGACTAGATGTCTCTGGATTTCACAAATTCTTCAACTGAGGCGGCATTTTTCTGCCCCCGAAAACGCAAAGTACAATGCGAAAACGAACCCGTCCGGTTGTTGTTCTGCATTGCCTGGATCAGTTGTTTGAATTGGCTTTCAGTAAACAGCGTCATCTCTTCTTCTTCGCCGAACACGTACTCGTCGCTATCTGTTTTGGTATTTTTCTTTTTCAATCTTTGTGTCGTTGTTCGTGGCCACTTCGTTGGGCGTCTATAAAGAAGGCCGTCTGCCTTGTTAGTGTTGTCCTCGGCTTTTACTTATAGGTCGTAGTTCATGGCCACTAAGTGGGGCGCCAGTGAAGAAGCTCGAAGTTGGGTTTAAATGAAGCAGGCCCCACGTTGGGCGCCAATGAAACAGCTCGCCCCACGTTATGCGCCAGTGAAGAAATTCGAAACAACAAGATTTACAATATTGTTGGATACTCCTTGTTTAGGAACTACTTCCAGTGGTTTATAGTGGTTTACAACTGTAATTGCATCTTCATTTGAGGTAAAACGCTTGCCAGCAAGGTTTTTTAGATTAGGGAACAAGTAAAAGTCACTGGGTGCTAAATGAGGAGAATAAGGTGGGTGGTCAAGCAACTCGTACTTTATTTCGTTGATTTTAGCCATTGTTAAAACACTTTCGTGCGCTGGTGCGTTGTCTTGGTGAAAAATTATTTTTTGTATTGTAAGCCAGGACGTTTTTCTCGAATTTGTATATTTAATTGATCAAAATGGTTGCAATAGTACTATGAATTAATTGTTTTGCCCTTTTGCAGATAGTCAATCAATAAAATACCTTTTAAGTCCTTTTAGTTTTATCTTTTAAGGTAAAGTTAAGTGTGTACGATGTATATTGTAATTCTGTTCATTAATGGGCTTGATAGCCTTGAATTACATGTGAAATAAACCAAATGAAAATGAAATGGATTGCTTTTGTCTTCTTTGGGGCACTTCCTCCAGCTTCAATCCATTGTTTGGATTGTTCTTTTGTCTCTGGAGTATAGTATTTTGCTTAAATCCAAACAAGGTTGAGAAATGTTCATTTTTATGCGTTTTTGATCGACGTTAACAAATGCGGCCAGTATCTTGCAGAAAGCTTTTTCATCTGTAGTTCTTCATGCAAAATTAAATGGACTCGATCAATTGAGATACCCATGATATTAGCAATTTCATGCACTTTTATTAGTCGATCAATTAATACTATATCATGAAATTTGGCTACAATTTCTGTTGTTGCTGCTGTTTTTCGTCGTCCACTACGTGGTTCAACTTCAATGCTTGTACGACCAGGTTTAAATTTAGCAACCCAAATTTTTTATTGTTGCATTTGAAGGAACACTTTCTCCTAACATATTCACCATATCATTGTGAATTTCTTGTCCCAATGAACCTTTTTGATGTAAATATTTAATGACAGCACGAATTTCTAATTTTTCAATTGTTAGCAATTCGGATGCGTCTTTTTTGAACACCTGTTTCTATATTTATGCATGTCCGTCCGTCCGTCTGTCTGTCCATGTTAAATTGTAAACAAAGTACAGGTCGCATTTATGATCCGAATTGGATGAAATTTGGCATAGGTCACTTATTCGGCCCAAAGACGAACCCTATTGAAATTGGGAAAAATCGGTTCAGATTTAGATATAGCTCCCATATATGTATTTAACCGATTTAATGTAAACGGTCCCTTTCGATTTGCACGAAATTTGGTACAGCCTAATCATTTATGTCTAGAATGATGCCAAGTTTCGTGAAAATCGGTCCAGATTTAGATATAGCTCCCATACATATTTTCGTCCGATTTAGGGTAAATGGTGCCCCAAAGCCCCTATATATCTTTTGATTTGCACGAAATTTGGTTTAACGTTCTGAATTAAGCCTAGAGTGATGTATGCCAAGTTTGGAGAAAATCGGTCCAGATTTAGATATAGCTCCCATATATAGTTTCGTCTGATTTCATGTAAATGGTGCCCCTAAGTCCCAATATATCTTTCGATTTGCACGAAATTTGGTACAGCCTAATCATTTGGGTGTAGAATGATGTCTGCCAAGTTTCGTGAAAATCGGTCCAGATTTAGATATAGCTCCCATATATAGTTTCGTCCGATTTCATGTAAATGGTGCCCAAAGTCCCTATATATATTTTGATTTGCACGAAATTTGGCATAACGTACTGAATTAAGCCTAGAGTGATGTCTGCCAAGTTTGGAGAAAATCGGTTAAGATTTAGATATAGCTCCCATATATAGTTTCATCCGATTTGATGTAAATGGTCCACCAAAGTCGCTAAATATCTTTCGATTTGCACGAATTTTGCATAACGTACTGAATTGAGTCTAGAATGATGTCTGCTAAGTTTCGTGAAAATAGGTCAAGATTTAGATATAGCTCCCATATATAGTTTCGTCCGATTTCATGTAAATGGTGCACCAAAGTCCCTATATATCCTTCGATTTGCACGAAATTTGGCATAACGTACTTAATTGAGCCTAGAATGATGTCTGCCAAGTTTCGTGAAAATCGGTCCAGATTTAGATATAGCTCCCTTTTATTATAGATTGATTTTAAGTAATTGACGTACTAAGGAACCAATAGGAACAAAACGTTCTGAAATTAGTATAACCTAACCTGTGACAAGTTTGTTTGAAATCGCTCAATATTTGGATAGAGCTTCCATATATATTTTCGCCCGATTTCAAGTAAATTGGGCATCAAACTCCTCATGTTAGTCAGATTGACATCAAATTTTGCACAACTTACAAAATTGAGCATAGAATTACGTAGTTGCGTTTTCTAGAAGTGCAGACATAGCCCAACGGATGACCTATTTATATTTGTTTGAAGTCGATTGACATACTTTATGGATAGATCTAGGTAGATTCACATTTAGATAAATATCACATTTTTTTTCATCCAATTTTATGTTATAGTCCTGTTTAATATACCCATAGTGGTGAAGGGTATCATATAGTCGGCCCCGTCCGACTTTACTACTTTCCTTACTGGTTTTATTTCATATTTTGCTCGACGTTTCGTTGGCTTTTTTCCAACATTTTCAAGAGCGTTTTTTATTAATCTATTGACAAAATAAAAATTATAATTTCTTTTCAATGTACTGCTTATTCTGAATATTGCACTTATTTTTTAACTTACTTTAGTTATTTTTCATTTTGTTTATTATATACTTAATTAAAAACAAGTGAAAAAGCGTTAAGTTCGGCCGGGCCGAACTTTGGATACCCTCCACCATAGTTATACTGACAGATACATGCAATGAAAATATGGGGAACGTACCAAAAATTTGGACATATACCGATAATTCTACAAACCGATTTATGTAAACCATTATGTACACCAAATCAAACATCAGCAATTTTTAATGGGGATTTTTCCTAAAATCTGCAAGATATAAAAAGTGGACTGATACTTATAACGCATGATAGAGTATAAAATCCTCAAACTACTGTAATTTAGATTACAAAGTTACATGAGGCTATGACTAAAGGGGGACCAATATTGATTACATAGTGTAGGAAATAATGAATATTTGGGGATATCAGTATATGAGGGCAATGCATAATTAATGACCGGTATATGAACCCAATATTTTAATTGTTTATCTCAATTTTTTCCTTTAGGAGGTATCTCTATATTGAGGAGATGCCTAAATGTCTGACGATATATTTCATTATTGTCATGTTTGAGTTTTTTATCACAATATCTTTAGAAGGCGGAATGGATGACGGATGGCTAAAACGTCTTTGTAGCGTAAAAATTGACTATTCCACGTAACGACTACCCAATCGTTGGGATTGAAACAAATAACTATTTTAATATAAAAACGAGGGTTATATGGGGACTACCCCGAAAAAGGGGTGAATATCAATAATTTTGGTTGGGAGATTTTTTACCATATACGACTACAAAATACCAAATTTCAACGAATTCGGTTGAAAAACGCGCTCAAGAATCTAAAAATTTCGAAAATTGGGGGTACCCTTATATGGGGTCTACCCGAAAAAATTGACTATATTTATAATTTTTTTTGTGGAGAGTTTCGTTACCTAATAAGAACTCAAATTGCTAAATTACAGCCAATTCGGTGAAAAAATCCTGTCAAAACCCCCCAAAATCTGGAAATTGGGAGGCACCCTTATAATTTTTAGTGGGGAAATTTGGTACCCAATAAGAACTCCATGTACCAAATTTCAGCGAATTCGGTTGAAAACCGCGCTCAAGAACCCTAAAATACCGAAAATTGGTGGGTACCCATATAAGGGGGCTACCCGAAATAATTGGCCAATATTTATCATTTTTAGTATAGAGATTTGCTACCCAATAGGAACTCAAGGTATCGAATTTCAGCGAATTCGGTCGAAAAAAGCGATCAATCCCCCCAAAATACCGCAAAATTAGGGGTACCCTTATATGGGGGCTATACGAAAATATGGACCCATATTTATAGTTTTTAGCGGAGAGATTTGTTACCCAAAAAGAGCTCAATGTACCAAATTTCAGTGAATACCGAAAATTGGGGGGTACCCTTATATGGGAGCTATGCCTAAACGTGGACCGATAAAGCCCATCTTCGAACATGTCCTGCCTGCAGACATAAGACTCTATGCAAAATTTTGGTGATCTATCTCAATTCGTTTAGACGCTAGAGTGATTACAACAGACAGACGGACATGGCTATATCGTCATAGAATTTTACGCTGATCAAGAATATATATACTTTATAGGGTCGGAAATGATTATTTCGATGAGTTACAAACGAAAAAACAAAATTAATATACCCACCATACTATGGTGGAGGGTATAAAAAAACGGGACTCCACAACATTTAAATAAAATAAGTAATAAATTAAATAATAAAATAAATAAAATCACAGTTAAAAATTAAATACATCACATAACTGGTGTTTAAGTTATTGCAATTTAATACTGAAGCTTAGTATTGTCTTTGTCTTCCTTCGTATTTATTGATCTGTCAATTCGTTGTTGTATTCTTAGACTTTCTAGTGTATATCTTTTGTTTTGGTTTTTAGATTTGTCTAAGATTTTGACATTCTTGAAATCAGCTGTGTGGCCCGTTTCTTTAATGTGCTGTGAGAGTGCTGTTTTTTCGTTCTTTTTTCTGTTTGTACCGCGCTTTTTGCTTGGCTAAGAAGTTTTCGAACTGCCTCGTATGTTTTTAAAATGTTGGCCTTTTGTGGGGAGTTACTTTAGGTTTGGTAAAAATATTACTATTTGTAATGTTTGGATGAAATCAGACGATCCAATATCTTGATATTGGATTACCAAGTTTTCCAAATTGACCATGGTTTGTGGAAAGGATCAGAAAGAGTGGACCGATGAGTCCCATCTTTGAACTGAATTTATGTTTGAAATAAATGTTATGTACGTATTTTGTATTAAATCAGACATTCAGCTATTCGGTCCGACTCAAAGCTATTGAATGGGGATCCGATTGTGGCCTGTATTCTAGTTTGGTGCGGTTTATTGTGTTCGATGTCGATCCACTCGTTCGTACCTGTTTTAAATCTGCGACGACTGCTTCATACTTTATTACGTTGTCAATAGGATATATGGGAAATTACAAAATTTTTTTAAATCCTTGAAACTGAGGTTTGCAAGGTTATAACTCGCGAAATATGAACATATTGCATATAATTTAAATTCATTTCTATAAAATGAAGTGTTCTGGTCAAAATCTTAAAATATTGGTAATAAATAATAAGTTTGGTGGAAGCTGTGATGGTGATAATGTAAAAAAATCAGTGAAAATGTATTGAAGCCAACGAGTTTTTTTGTGTTTGTTCCTAATTTGTGGCTAAACTACACAACGCACGCACCTGTGATCAGTGACTAAGTTGCAGAATATCCCATGGACAATATGGTTCTAATGTATAATTTTGCGATTTAATCATTGTATCCACTCAAAATGGATGTTGACATTTTGAAGCCGGATTTTCGGTGTTTTTTGAATTTTTCTTATAATTAGGATGCGCATCCAGATAATGGATGCCCATCCAATTATAGGATTGTAGAACTCGTGATTTTGCTTCGTTTAGTGTATATCTCATGAATGTGCTCAACGTAGCTCCTTTGCAATTGGGTTCCACAGACGAAAATTTGCTGCGTAAATTTTTATAAAAAAAACATATTTTTTGAGTCTAAAATTAAGAAAGTCCATTCAAATTCCGTGGAACCCCGCGTGATTTTAGTTTTTTTACGTAACGGATTTAATGAACCTATCCATGTTCAATTCCGCCCAATAAAACGGCGGATATAGGTACCTTAAATGTGGGAAAAACTGCAAAAACTTATTTTGACAAATTCGCGTATATTTTCGAGTTTTTTTCGAATTGATAATTATAATTATTGAAAGACATTGATTCGGTTTATACGAAAACCGCATGCGCATCAACTGATTTCAACAAATACGCAACTGTATGCTTTTAAATATTGATAATTTTTATGTATTGTAACTGCAATATATTTAGTCATTTTTACAGTCGAAACTGTTATCAGATGAATATACCGATATTTAACAATCATCTAAAAGAATTTAAAGAAAAAAGCGTCGCATATTTGAAAAGATTAAGGCAAAACCGTATTTCCTTAACCATACTAAAAAAATCGAAAATTCAAAAAACATTTCGATTTAATTAAAAAATTAATTTATTTTATTTTCAGATATCTTCATGTTTCTATTTGTTAAAATTTTTCATTACATCTGTTGTCCATTGCTGTCCACCAGACTACTAGGGATTGAAATCCCATTGGAGACTACGGCTCTTCTGCAGAAGGATCAGGATCTGTGGGCTGTGTCGAACCGTTGCTATATGTAGGCTTTCCATTTAAGTTTTCTGAGGGTTTTTCATACTGTTGTATTTTTTGTTTTTCTAGTGAAATGCCATATCTTAGTCTTATCCGGATGACTTGGTTAACATGAAGTTCTCTAAGAATTAGATATGTGTTTCATTGCCGGCATTTTTGATGTAAATGCATAGCGCTAAAGTATACATTCCATCTCAAAATCTACAATTTATATGAAAGCGTACGAATATTGATTTCTTGTCTTTGAGTACCCTTTGTAAGATCTTACGTGCGACATTTTTGGAACTTAAAATATTGCCCTGTAGTATTTAGTTCAAGAAAATATGCATGAATAAGATGCACAAGGATTCCATGCCATCTCGAAAATATGAAAGACATATATGTTATTCTGAGTTCTTATACTCGCCCAGGACTTTCATCCCCATAAGAAATCTTCCAACACCTAGACCATGAGCTCCATTTAATGTCACAGTGTCATTAGTACATTGCATACATTTTGTATTCAATAATTTATTTTTAGCGTATTTAGTATCATTCCATGGCCAAAATACAAAATATTATAACCACCCTATATAACCTTCGTGTCGGTTTGTTTGCACTAGATATTCCATAATTGTGTTAATTGTTTGTTTGTTGTTGTGCTATACATTATTATATAATATTAATACAATACAAATGATTCATTGATTATGTTTTATCAACAACAACAAAAAACTTATTTCCAAACATTTCGCATGAATTATTAACGACCATTAACAAATACAATTGAACCAATAATTTCAGTCATACAATTTAAATAATTCATTTGATTACGAACAAAATTATATTCGAATTTCAATCACACACAACAGAAAGAAATGAAAAAATCGAAAATAGAATATCCTTCTGATTATCTAGCGACAATAACACTGCGCTTCAAATACATGACCTTTTGAAATTGACCTCTTTGTTAATTTCGTTTTGTAACGAACAAAACGCCAAATAGACAAGGCAATTAAGGTTGTACTCGTACTTTGGGAGAAGACGGATGGAATCGCAGGGGTGGTGTGCGGGAGTGTACTTGTTCTCCTTGGCATATCTAAAGCAGAAGAAATTCAATTAATATTCAACGTTTTCCATTTGATTTGAAATTGGGTTTTCGTTAAATTAATTGTCGAAACAAATTACGAAGAATTATTTTGCTGAGCCTAGCTGTGTGTTTGAGTTTCCTCATTGAACTGATAAACGAAACGAAATAGAATTCAATAGTGTCAGCATGAATGGAAGTACAGAAAAAAACAACAATAATAATAACAACAACTGAGTGCCAAGTGCCTGTTTCTGATTTCTATGCATATAATTTTGTTGTTATTTGTTGTTGCTGTAGTTATTCTTGCTTTACATGATTTTATTGAATTTTAACATTCCATTTTGCAGTTACATCGGACAATTTAAGGCCAGAGAGAAATTTCGTTATTTGTGGGTGGGGTAGTAAATTAGAACGGAAATGATGACAATTGAAAGTACCTTAAATTGTGCCACTCGGTGGAGCCGACAGATATATGCCCTCAGATCATGGTTTGCATTGGTCTCCGGAATTACATACAGGTTTTATTATTCGGTAAATAAGGTATATGCTTCTTATGCCCTTCCCCACACTATGGTAAAGGGTATTATGTCTTTGTGCATATGTGTAACATGTTAAAGGAATCGAGATAGGCCCATGGTTCCTTTTGAGAATATGCATAGAATCACTTTCTGAGTCGATTTATGCATGTCCGACTTTCCGTCCATGTATTTTTGTGAGCAAAGTACAGGTCTCATTTATGATCAAATTTGGATGAAATTTTGGCACAGGTTACTTTTTTTTGGCCCAAGGACGATCCCCATTGAAAATCGGTTTAAATTTAAATATATAGTTTCGTCCGATTTTATGTAAATGGGGCATTAAAGATATGCAGAATGGTGCTGTTCAGATTGCAACAAAATATTGCACAGAGTACTAAATTAGGTTCTGATTTATATATGCGAAGTTTTGTTGGATTCGGTTCAGGTTTAGATATAGCTCCATATTTATGTAAATGGAGCATCATACTACCAATAATTGTCCGATCGAGGTAAAATTTTGCACAGCGTACTGATTTAAGTCCAGATTAATGTATGAGAAGTTTTTTTGAAATCGGTTTAGATTTAGATATAGCTTCCATATATAGTTTCGTCCGATTTTATATAAATAGAGCACAATACTACCAATAATTGTCCGATTGAAACTAAATATTGCACAGCGTTCTGAATTAGGTTCAGATTGATGTATACGAAGTTTTGTTGAAATCGGGTCAAAGTTAGATATAGCTCCCATATATAGCGTACTGAATTAGATCCAGATTGATGTGTGCGAAGTTTTGCTGAAATCGGTTTCGAGTTAGATATAGCTCCCATATATAGTTCCATTCGATTTTATGTAAGTGGAGCACCACTACCAATAATTGTCCGATTGGGACAAAATTTTGCACAGCGTACTGAATTAGGTCCAGATTGATGTATGCGAAGTTTTGTTGAAAACGGTTAAGAATTATATATTGCTGCCATTTATAGTTCCGTCCGATTTTAGGTAAATGGTGTACCAATCTCCCAGCGTTTGTCCGATTGAGACAAAATTTTGCACAGAGTACTGAATTAGGTTCTGATTGATATATGCGAAGTTGTGTTGAAATCGGTTCAAATTGAGATATAGCTCCCATATATAGTTTCGTCTGATGTTATGTAAATGGTATACCGAGGAGGCTATGTTTGTTCTATATTGCAGAAATTTACCAGCGGATATGGGATTTAGACTAGATAGCTTTTTGTTAAGTTTAAAATCGGTTCACATTTAAATATAGCTCACATATATACTCTTGTATGTAACCAAAGTTTTAAAGGGTATCATATAGTCGACATAGTCCGACTTTTGAACATTCCTTACTGGTTTATCAAAGAGTTGACCATCTGTATGGATATACCAGAAGACCTCATCTTTGTGTGGAAGGTACCAGAAGTTGACCGATGGGTCTCATCTTCGAACTTCAACTATGTTAATAAACCAAATTGTCGCATTTTATGGTCTGAGAATCCTCAAGTATAGGACCTTACTTACTGTGATAGGACCTTACTTCTTCAAAAAAGACAGTGGAACGAGCTATTAAAGTAGCCATGCTAATTCGTTGGTCAGAAATTTTCAAAATATTTATTATTATTTTCTCGAGTGTATTTCTATTACAACAGCAGAAGTACGCCAGTCAAGTGCTTGCTATATTCTCGTATTTTTTTCTATTTTAGAATTCTAGCCACTATTGAGTTATTTTTTCCACAAGTGTTGTTGTTTAAATGAAAGAAGGCCGAACGATTGCTATTTATTTTGCTCTTTTTTTGCAATTCGAAGTACTTTTACAAAAAACATTTTCTTTTATTCGCATTCCCATTTCCAGATGATTGTTGGATTTGAATTCCATTACCCTTCACTTCTTCTTAAATAAAAAATACGACTACAACGATGATGTTGTACGATGCTGATTATTTTCGACTCAAATTCTTGTCTTTATTTGCTTAAAGTCATATTCAATTGTAATAGTCATTGTTGTTATCATATTTCAGGGATACTGATGCGATGTGAGTTATGCTGTAGTAAGGATAATGCAAACAAGCAAACAAATATTTGTTTAAAACTATTAAAATGGCCTTGCTTTAAAAAATAATGCCTAAAGATTATTACTGCTGAGTGTGCGAAGCCAGTGAGTGGATGATGGTATTTACTTATAATATTGAATGGCATATTTGTTTTGAAATTTTCGTATCCTTGGTGCTTAATAATTACGATGTAAAATTAAATAATTGAAAAACTTTGTAATGAATTGAGATTTTACATTTTATTGAAATGTTATTCGTAAAGATATTGAGGTTCATAACATTTTTGTGTTTATATAAAGTTCATCATATAAAATATGGGTTTGTGGTATAATGCGTTCTAGATCGGTAGATTTATAGTCGGGGAACTGTTTAAAGCCCAGAATATTTCTTCACAATTTAAATTTTTGTATTTTTCAAAAAAAAAAAAAAAAAAAATATATTAATCCAACGAAAACAATTTTTACGGTAAGGTGATCATACGGTATCGAGTGTATGCTGGTGGAAGGATATTTCTATCTGACGGTATGTCACATAACGGAAAAAATAGTGGAAACCCCGGTTGATATATTGGCTAGCAGCGAAAAAATAAGCAGACGCCAACAATCAGCCGGTCTAAGGATGCCTACGATCCGAATGCCTATGACCCTTGGGCTGATGATGCGAATATTGATTACATAAATTAACCAGTGATCATGGGTTCCTACCATGAAGCATAACTCCTTCGTGCCTATCAGTGTTTAATTGTTTTCAGTCATGACGACAGTTCAAAATTTACTTACTAAGTTCTTGCAATGGTCGAAATTATTTCCTCCACGATGATATATTATTTCTTTTTTAAACAAAATCCCAAAAAAGTAATTCTTCGACTTAGAAATTTGAAGTCCTCAGTTCCCATTGTCACAAGGGCAAACCTTTAACTTGGGCTCTTCCTTAATCATTAAAGCCGCAGACTCCAGCATAAGCCAGTACATAAAAAATTCTCACAGGCAGTATAAGGAGACGAGACCAGACACATGCGTTAATATACATGAGGTGGGACTCACTCCTCAGTCTAATTAAGGAATGTGAATCTTTCCTAGGCCAGTTAAGCACTCTAGACGATATATGTTACGATAACTCCATGACAGACAAGGACGTCTTCTATGATACTACGGTATAGCTCCGTAGCTCCGGCAAGCCGGAGTTTCAAACGGAGATCGTCGCTGTGGAGAAAGGAGTCACGAATGGAAGCTCCAATGCTACTTCGGAAACCCTGATGTCGACCTCCCCATCCATAAGTGCGAAAATCAAAAAAGCACTGGACTGGAAGGCATATCAAAGACGAAATAATGGTAACCCCGAAATAAAAATCCATCTCATATAAAGAGGATATATCGACTAAGGGACGACAGACAGTTTTTGCTGCGGACAATTCATCTTTCGACCTCGTAAGGAGAGAAGGAAGACACAATTAGGACCAAGTTTTAAAGCTACTTAGAAAACTTCTCTGTCAAATTCGAAACATTCCCAAGCGACGACTCGACATATGCTACTGGATGACCCAAGAGTAGCGTTATTTGACAAAGCTGATCCCGATTGGCGTATCAGAGAAAGCAATTGACTGCTGCTCGATCGTCATCTCAAGACTATTTTTCTTTATAAGGTTTCAAATTTCTCATTTGATAAACTAAGCGTCATTATTCCAAACAGAGAGTCCTGAAACTTCATTATTCCAAACTTTGGCTGGTCTTTCAATATATACAGACGGGACCAAGGTAGAATAAAGTGCAGGGTTTTTCTGCGAGGATTTAATTTTAAACCACTCATAAGAGCTTACTACTAACAATCTAGGATCGGTGACTTTATATGTCGATAGCCAGGTGGTCCTTAAGACAATTGAGTCACACACTATCACCTCAAAAGCGTTTCGTGACTGTAGAAAAGCTCTGCGTGTCTTACGACAAGATATTAATAAGAAAATAGTAAAATAGATCGGATGGGCTTGCTCGATGGGCCTGACCACTTATCGGCTACTTCATTACCGCAGTAGCTCTTACGAATTTCGGTCGGCAGCAGATGGTCTGAGGAACCTGGGTGCATGTTTTCAAAGACTATCTGGCCTGGGCTTTCATGACGTAGAACTTCGTTGTTGTCACAGTGGAAAAGGAAGATCAAACTCACTGTAGAGGTCATATCATGTCATTGCACGATAACATGACTCATATCCAAATGGGATATCAATGGAGTGGATTATAACAGAAAACATGGACTCTTTGGTAGATATGCAATTGATATTTTAGCATTCTTCTCTTCTTTTCATCCGGAATAGATCCCAAAAATTTGGTAGCTTTGATTAACTTTTGATACTGTTATACTATGTAAGAAACTACCTTACATTCCACCTTTTTCTATCTTCCTCTTACGTTCCTTTTGTTCTCTTCTTTTTCATATACTTAGGTACCTGTCGGAAAACTGGTGGCTGAATATCCTTTAACCTAATTTTAGAAAAACGCTCCTCGGAGTACCGCATGAATTTTAATATGGGGGCTAAAAATGTCTTAAGGCATCCAAGGACAAACTGGAAGAAGTCTCAGGCGGAATCAGCATCAGACCAAAGGTGTTGGTGGAATAGTTAACGCTGTCGCCATTTTTATACCCTCCACCATAAGGTGTAGTGTCATATATTAAATTTGTCATTCCGATTGCAACACCTCGAAACATTATCCTTCTAATACGGAATTCTATGTCGATTTACGCATGTCTGTCTGACTGTTGAAATTTGAAATTGTTGAAAGTCTATCCCCAATTTAATGGTACCTCCGCAATATTCGGTAATTAGGGGATTGTGGACACGTTTTTCAACCGGTAATTGTATAGCACATGTCCGTACCAAAAATTATTAATATTTCAAACTTGCTTCAAAGTTGCCCCCATATTTTTCAACCGAATTGGCTGCAATTTATTATTTTATTTTTCTTATTGTATACCACATGTCCGTACCAAAAATTATTAATATTGAACCAAGTTTGGTATGTTGGGAATTTTGGACACGCTGTTAAACCGAATTGGCTGTAATTTCGTATTTTGGGTTCTCATCTTTGTACTAAAAATGATTTCACTATCCAAAATGATCATATTGATGCCCGTTTTGGTATAGCACCATAAAACGCCAGCCACCCTTTTACGTTATAGTGTTTTTCAAACGGCCCTTTCATAACAAGAGTTTTCTCCTAGAAGCCTCTAGTAATTTTATATATTTTGAATGTCGACAAGATTTCGGAAAATAACATCGAAAACCCTTAAGTTCAATGGTAGATTTAGACCACATAGAGTTCTCAACGAGAAATCTTGATTTTTAAATTGTCCGCAGTCCTAATTACAACCTACCCTGACGTCTCAACTTTGATATTGTCCTCATCTTTCCAACATTTCGGGAAAGTCGACGATCAAATAGCGTTTTATTATTATTTCTTTTTTACTTCGAATGTCATAATCAAGTTCAGATGCCAATTTATTCTAAAAGAACATATTACCTGGTGGCTACTTTTCTCTCATCTGCGTAATGTTGATTCGTTGTCCTTGAAAATATTTGAGCTCATATTTTTATTATTTTGTTTTTTTTTTTTTTATATGCAGAAAACTAATTTCACTTATAGATTTTCTTTACTTCGCTACGTTCTACGTTTTTAAAATACAAATAATTTCCACTGCATACAAGTTAAAAATTTATAAGTATGGCGCATACACACACACTTACATATATTTCATTCGTTATATTAATACGCTATTTATTTCTCGTGGTTGTTGGATTTTTTTTTGTTTCAAGCAAATGGCACAATAAACGAATGCCAGAAAAAAATTAAATGTACGCGTTTATAAAAATTATAAATAAAAAACCTAAATCATAACTCGCATAAAAAACTTTTGTACATTAATGAAGTTGTTGTTATCGTTTTTGTTGAGAACATAAGTCTACCACTGCCACCACCTCAAATGCAAATAATGAACCGAATATAGAAATTGGCAACAAAATAACAAATACAGGGGACAAGTGAACCGAATTGTCAACAGAGCAAAATATGAGAAAAAAATAAAAACGAAACGAACAAAGTTTTAATTAAAGCTGTTGTTTTCGAAAAAAAGGAAAAATAAAACACTTAATTACAATGTTTTTCTATTATGTAACAAAAAACGGCACAAATGAAACATTTCCTCTGATAAACAATCTACGACGAGTTTTAAAATTCCACTTTAACTTTGGAATGTATCGCAGCAATTTGTGCCCTTGGAATATTTGAGCGACATCAATCCTCTCTTCATGTTAAATAATTGTAATTAGAGAAGCTGCTTTATTCCGCTTTCACTTAATAGAAACCCAAATAGCTTCTAGCAGCAAAATACATTAGAGCAATACATTAACAAAAATGTTTGCAGAATTAAATTTTTGAAAACATGAAACCATTTGAAGACATGTTTTCATGTGAAACACACATTTCTAGGGAGAATTTTCAATTTTTAATTTGGTGGTAATTAAAAAAGGTTGTCTTCACTTGACTTTAGTAGGTTATTGGTACTTTTTTCGATATTAAATTTGTGGGGTTTATTGTTTTAATCATCTGAGGGGTTTCTAAGAGCACTGAGTTATTCTTAGGATTTTTTATACCCTTCACCACACTGTGGTACGTCTGTCTGTCCATGTATTTTTGTGAGCAAAGTACAGGTCGCATTTATGATCCGAATTGGATGAAATTTGGCACAGCTCATTTGTTTGGCCCAAGGACGAACCCTATTGAAATTGGAAAAAATCGGTTCAGATTTAGATATAGCTCCCATATATATATATATATATATTTAACCGATTTAATGTAAACGGTCCCTATATATCTTTCGATTTGCACGAAATTTGGTACAGCCTAATCATTTAGGTCTAGAGTGATGTCTGCCAAGTTTCGAGAATATCGGTCCAGATTTAGATATAGCTCCCATATATAGTTTCGCCCGATTTCATGTAAATGGTGCACCAAAGTCCCTATATATCCTTCGGTTTGCACAAAAATTTGGCATAACGCACTGAATTGAGCCTAGAATGATGTCTGCCAAGTTTTGAGAAAATCGGTTCAGATTTAGATATAAATCCCATATATAGTTTCGTCCGATTTCATGTAAATGGTGTCCCAAAGTCCCTATATATCTTTCAATATGCACGAAATTTTGCATATCATACTGAACTAAGCCAAGAGTGTTGTCTGCCAAGTTTCGAGAAGATCGGTCTAGATTTAGATATAGCTCCCATATATAGTTTCGTCCGATTTCATATAAATGGTGCCCCAAAGTCCCTATATATCTTTCGATTTGCACGAAATTTGGCATAACGTACTGAATTGAGCCTAGAATGATGTCTGCCAAGGTTTGAGAAAACCGGTTCAGATTTAGATATACCTCCCATATATAGTTTCGTCCGATTTCATGTAAATGGTGCCCCCAAAGTCCCTTTATATCTTTCGATTTGCACGAAATTTGGAATATCGTACTGAATTAAGCCTAGAGTGATGTCTGCCAAGTTTCGAGAAAATCATTCCAGATTTAGTAAATTTAAACGGTGCCATAAAGTCCCTATATGTCTTTCGATTTGCACGAAATTTGGCATAACGTACTGAATTGAGCCTAGAGTGATGTCTGCCAAGTTTCGAGACAATCGTCCGATTTCATGTAAATAGTGCACCAAAGTCACTATATATCTTTCGAAATTTGGCATAACGTACTGAATAGAGCCTAGAGTGATGTCTGCCTTGTTTCGTGAAAATCGGTCCAGATTTAGATATAGCTCCCTTTTATTATAGAATTTGACGCACCAAGGAACCAGTGGACTGATAGGAATAAAACGTTCTGAAATTAGTATAACCTAACCTGTGACAAGTTTGTTTGAAATCGCTTAATATTTGGATAGAGCTTTCATATATATTTTTTTCAAGTAAATTGGGCATCAAACTCCTCAGTTAATCAGATTGACATCAAATTTTGCACAACTTACTAAATTGAGCATAGAATTACGTAGTTGCGATTTGTAGAAGTACAGACATAGCCCCACGGATGACCTATTTAGATTTGTTTGAAGTCGATTTACATACTTTATGGATAGATCTAGGTAGATTCACATTTAGATAAATATCACATATTTTATTTCATCCAATTTCATGTTAATAGTCCTCTTTAATATACCTATAGTGGTGAAGGGTATCATATAGTCGGCCCCGTCCGACTGTACTACTCTCCTTACTGGTTTTCTTTTGGAAGCAAACATTTGTAATTTGCGAATCGTTCACAATTAAATGGACATCGTGTGGTATGAGTTATCACTGGTATGTGTTGTGTAAGGCATACGCTCCAAAGCACAGTGAATATTTGAAAGATAGCCAGATAGACAGTGAATATTTGAAAGATAGCCATACTGATGAAAAATGTTTTAAAACAATTTACAAACGTTTTTAAAACAGGTTTTCTGTGTATTGTATTGATATATATGGATACAATATAAAAAAATATAAATAAAACTTTAAATGTTAAATGTTAAATAAATCGCCGGTTTTAATATTTTGAGATAAAAGCTACAAAAGAGGGGTCACTCACGCTTTTACAAATATACATGACTTTATATATCATTGCTAATAATGGAAAAACACTGCGAATTGTGTGAACATTTTGAACTTTAAATATTCTTTACACAAAAAAGATATATAAGGCATCAATATTGCTCTTTCAAAATTTAAAAATTTGGGTTGCCCTTTTTTGTGAAGGGCAACCCATGTTTTTGCAGCTTGTTGCAGTATCTAATTTTGTAGGCATTAAATTAGTATTCATGCTAAGAACAAACAGAAACAAGTTAAAGAGCGTTAAGTTCGGCCGGGCGGAATCGCTTCCAAATTTTGACAAGTTTCTCTGTGACTATAAACAATGTGACTTACGAACAGTGATAAATCCAATCGTTGAAGATCCTCCTTATTATACCATTCAGCAAACTCTGGTACAGGATATTATGTCTTTGTGCATATGTTTGTAACAGACAAACCAAATCAAGATAGACCCATGGTTCTTTTTGAGGATGTGCATAGAATCACTTTCTGAGTCCATTTATGGATATAAGGTCATACACACTATAAGAAATAGCTTTATTGTAGCGCATTTTCGTCAAGCCGAATCTACCCCGAAGGTACTTTTTATAGTTATTTTTCATTTATTTCTATCAATCTTCTAAAAACAATATATTTTTAATTATTTTTATAAGAATGCACATTGTAATTAACTTTTTTTTAATAATACTGCCCTAAAAATTAAAAGTTTTATAAACGAAACACTTTCGAATTAGAATGGAAATATTACAAGAACCTCTGTAAAAATACAAAAAACCATGTATCTAAATAAGTTTATAAGCTAGAGATTTCAAACTTTGCGACAGTTATTTATTTTGATATTCGATATATCAAGCTTCCTTCAAAAATGCTATGTCTGTTCCATAGGCAGAGTTTAAAAAGTACATTTGTTATGCTTGGTTTAAATCGGTACATATAACGATCTTGCATAATAATCGATCCACCTTCCGCCAGACCAAACTCACACTCACACAGCTGTTGGAGTGTTTGAGAGAAAATTTCTCCGAAATATCTATGGGCCGATCTGCGTTGACGGTGAATATTGCTGTCGCACATCGGCATTGTTAGACGTATCGACTACGTTGGTTAGGTCATGTTGTGAGAATGGAGGAAGATGTCCCAGCTCAAAAGGCATATAAAAGCTCACTTTGCTGATGGCTCACGCAGAAGGGGAAGGCCACTAATTAGATGGAAAGACAACATTGCCGAACATGGTCTTTCAAATTGGAAAAACTGCGCAAAGGACCGAGTATATGACACCCTTTACCACAATATACTAAAATGTGGTACATATGTATGCAAACAATTTCATGTCAATGTTCCCTCGAACATTGGTTAAATCAGACGAAAATATGTATGGGAGCTATATCTAAATCTGGACCCATTTTCCCTAAACTTAATACACATCATTCTAGACTCAACTCAGTATGTAATGCCAAATTTCGTGCAAAATATATGGGGACTGTTGTGCAACATTTACATTAAATCGGACGAAAATATATATGTGACTTATTTTTAAATTTGAACCGATATTTTCCTATTTCAATAGGGTTCTTCCTTGGGCCAAATAAATGCTGTACCAAATTTCTTCCAATTCGGATCATAAATGCGACCTGCACATTGTTTACAATTTAAAATGTATAGACAGACATGCATATTCTCAAAAGGAACCATGTGTCTATCTCGTTTCCTTTTCCCTGTTACAAACATATGCACAAAGACATAATACCCTGTACCACAGTGTGGTACTATAAACTTTGAGTGTGTTTATACAGTTCACCACACTGTGGCATTATTATTTAAGGGAACCCCACCCATTCTCGATATTAATTTTTCAAGATTTTCAATGGGCTGGTAAATCAATACCAATGCTTGTTAAGGTTTGTAACTTTGCACATATATAATTGAAGATTTACAAAGGAAGAAAAATAATTTACAAAAAATGTTTGTTGTTGTTTTGTTGTTTTTTTTTTTTTTTGTAATTAAAGAAAAGCCCTTATTTTCGATGGCGGGCATGATAACTCCTCACTGGAACATCAGAATCCGAAAATTCCAACGGTGTTAGAAAGAGTACATGTCTGGCTCTCGTATGAACTAGGATTATTGACTTCGCTCTATAATTAACAAAATGGTGGACCTTTGAACAAATATTTTTGGAAAATCGCCGAATTTTTACCAAAACCCAAGTCAAAAAATAAGGAAGATCATACGATAGCTACACACTCACAGAGAAACGTGTAAAAATTTGAAGTCGATTGGGTTATTAGTTTTTGAGTTATCGTGCCCGCCATTCGCAAAAAAATGTTTAGAGAAAAACGCGTTTAAAATTTGAGAAGCCCTTTAGCTGTCACTTGATGCTGACACAATAAATCGGCTATATCTTCAAGACTTCTTGAGATTTTCATTTGAAATTTTGTAGGGACATTCTTTAATTAGTGTAGATTCGAATTATATCAACAAAATTTTTGACCCCGAGAATGGGGGGTCCCCTTAAAGGAATATGCAGATAAGCTTTCGAAGTATGATATATAAGAGACGTAATCCTCGTGTTGTAGGTTGCCGCTTTTGCTTTGGTGACAGATATATACCACAGCATCGACTGACACTTATTTATATGATTTTGTTGCAATCGGTTCAGATATAGCTCCTACATATATTTTCGACCAATATTATTTATTTATAATATCTTATATTACAATTTACCTTGACAAATTTACTTTGAATATAATCCTTTAGAAAATATCATTAATATCTACCAATGTCACATTACTGTTAAAGAATTTCTTCATAAATTCTATCGTCTTATTTATTTCTTTCTATTTTCTATTCTTCATAATGAATATAATTAATTATCCATCATTCAAATGTCATCCAATAATACCACACAGAGATGGGCGTTATTCATACGTCACTCCAGAGGGATTATTAATGAAGGCATCAATGGAACAAAATTAATGAAAAATATAATTGACTAATGTTGGTTGTTGGTATTGGGTATCTCTTTGAATTTACAATAATTACAAGTGCCTTAGAACAAGAATACTATTGAAATACAAATTTGTGGTAGCAGCTATAGCAAATATATTTATATATTAAATTTTGCGTTGAGCAGTATAGAGACCGCTATTTGTAGAGCAATTTTGATGGATTTGGAATCATATAATAGTAAATTAGATTAGAATTTTTTATCTGTAACAGAAAATATATCAAACTAACATCATTGGCGGAGTAATATTTTTAACCAATTTTTACCAACATAAAGGTTGAGAGCCCGGGATGAACAGCACATTCGATTGGAACAGCGCCTTCGTTTGGAAAATGCAGCTAGATCAATCAATTTACTGAAAATGTGTTGAATATTTTAAGAACTTTTAAATCTCATATGAATGTCGAAATTGGTTCAAACCTTACTCATCGCAAAATTTTAAGCAACGCTACAACAACGGCACAATGGATAATACGTTTTTCCGAGTAAAGGTAAATTTTGAACAGCAACGCTTTATGAGTAATACATAAAAAGTTTGTAAAAAATTGAAATAATTTTTTACGCCTAAATAAACTTTTACTTCTTTCCTTACAAAATTCAAATTGAAATACTCACTCTCATAATAGGTGTAATATTTCGACAGAAAATGAATGCCAATGGCATTTGTGTGTAAATTTGCCATGAAATTTATCAATTCTTATGAAAAGCAAAGATTTATTATAGAAAGCAATTCTCTAATTGAAAATTGCAATCCATCAAGCTCTTAGTTGTTGTAGTTTTGCCCAAAGTCCAAAACCCAAAAAACAATATCTGGTTAAAGTTAATTTATGGGCATCTAAATAGGATTTAGGGCATGTGAGCATGTAACTGCGTGCGTGTGTAGGTGGAAAATACATTTACACCTTGGCAATGATAACTTATCTCTACACATGCCAATGAAAGGTAAATGAATGAATGAGTGTGTGTTAAGTTTTCCTATTTGTTATGATAATAGAAAAAAGGGATATTTTAAATTGATATATGAATACCTTTGTGAAAGTTCACATAGAAAAAATAATGTTTCGTAGTTTCCCTTATTGGATTTAATTTTAAGTGATAGGTTGGTTTAACCTTGAGCTGCAGTTTTTTTTGTATGATACACATGACTGGGTGAATAGATAATTTAGCAGAAAAGGAAAGTTTTGGGTTTTATTCATAAAAACAATATTTTTCATTTCGATGATTTGCTAAATTAAAAAATAACTGATAAAGAAATTAATCAATATTTCAAAGAAATGAATAAAAAGTTCAAAGGTTGTCGAAATTCTTCAAACATTTGTTTGGGAAACTAGTTAGAAAGTGTCAGTCGATGTTGCGACGGTTTTATATAGTACACAGATAGAAAACTATGTAGTCCAATTAAACACTAGGTCCATATTAAGTATAAATATTATGTAAATCAAACTTTGGACCAATTTAGATATTCGGTCGTCATTATATTTAAGTTTTTGATTCATAGATACCAGAAGGAGTAGGTCGATAGAATTCTTTTTCGGACCTGGCCTAGATATGAAAAAAGTATTATCTTGTGAAAATGTCTCTGAGCTCATGTGAGAACCCCAAATTGCAGCTACTTTAGTGGAACATTTGCAGTAACTTTAACAACTAAAAATGCCTGTGAAAAGGCCTTATATGTGGGCTCAAACAAAACATGCCATATTACAAACATGTCGCAAACATAGACGTATATTGACCATTTTTTGCCAGAAGTTCTATTATTGCTAAGAACCCGAAATATGAGAGCTATGCTTTAACAATTACGTATATGGTAAAATTTCTGCCGGGAGTTTCTTTAACCTCTGTGAAAGCCAAATGCCATGTTACAGCCACATCAATTATAGTATGCTACAAAACCTCTAAAATAATTGGGGTTTCAACAGAATCAGTTCCAAATTTGAAAATTATCAATATTGGCTTATGTGTTGTGGTAGCCCCCCATAAGCGTTATCCCCCAATATTCGGTATTTTTATGGTTTTGAGCACATTTTTCTATGGCAGGAAATATTCCTACTAAAATTTATTAATATTCGTCCACTTCAAAGATGAGTATTTTCATTTTTTAGGCCATAATACGATGCATTCAAATTTTTTTGTATTTTTGGGAGTGTGTAGAGGTACGTAAACCAAATTAGCTGTTATTTTATATTTTGAATATTCATTGAGTAGAAAATCTCCCTACCAAAAATGATCCCGTTATTTGGTATTTTGGAATTTTTGGGCATGCTTTTCAAGCGAATTCCCTCTAATTAGATTTACCAGCATCTTATGGGTTGTCAAATCTTCTTAAAAAAGTTATCAATGTCAGTTTATGGTTTCTTATAGTACGGTACCATATTATTTTCAATATTTTGAAGACTTTAGCCGGGTTTGGGAAGGTTGACTTATATACACATTTGTCCGGTGTATATAAAGGTCCAAGTTTTTATATAACCCCATCTAAAAGTTCGGCTTGCTTTTCCGTATTAGTAAAATAGCATATCCCCGCTACATTCACCCAAAATTCAAATTGTACCGAATTTAGTACCATTATAACCCATAAGTATAAGTTTCCAAAACTGCATCCATACACCTATCCTACACTCCAACAGTAACCTTATTTCCAAATTTCAGTGTTCTATGTTTATCGGTTCCCTCAATTACACATTTGGTGCCTACATTGATGTCTTGAGCCTACATTGATGTCTGTCAAGTTTCGAGAAAATCGGTCCAGATTTAGATATAGCTCCCATATATAGTTTCGTCCGATTTAAGGTAAATGGTGCACTAAAGACCCTACATATATGTCGATTTGCACGAAATTTGGTACAACGTACTGACTTGAGTCTAGAACGATGTCTGCCAAGTTTCGTGAAAATCGGTCAAGATTCAGATACAGCTCCCATATATAGTTTCGTCCGATTTCATGTAAATGGTGCACCAAAGTCCCTATATATCCTTCGATTTGAACGAAATTTGGAATAGCGTACTGAATTTAGTCTACCCTGATGTGTGCCAAGTTGCGAGAAAATGGGTTAAGATTTAGATATAACTCCCTTACATTATAGATTGATTTCAAGTAATTGACGCACCAAGGATCCAATATATGGCTGATAGGAACAAAACGTACTAAAATTAGTATAACCTAACCTGTGATAAGTTTCGTTGAAATCGGTTCATATTTGGATATAACTTCCATATTTCAGATTGACATCAAATTTTGCACAACGTACAAAATTGAACATAGAATTACGTAGTTGCGTTTTCTAGGATGACCTATTGATATTTGTTTGAAGTCGATTCACAGTTAGATAAATATCACATATTTTATTTCATCCAATTTCATGGTAATAGTCCTGTTTAATATACCCATAGTGGTGAAGGGTATCATATAGTCGGCCCCGTCCGACTTTACTGCTTTCAAAAAATAAATAAAAATTAAAAATCACCGATTGTAATTACAGCTAAAAGTATATTTTTATTAAAGAAAACATGAAAACCACATAACTTACTTATATTCGAGAAAAACAAAGTGTTCGACTATTTTGCAAAAACGTTCGACTATTCTGCTCTAAAAAATGTTCAAATCACACTTTTACAATCAGAGCTACATTTTCTACTACTACATTTTCAACATTGCAATTATTTATTAAAAACCAAAGTTGATGTTTGTTTTCACTAATTAGGAAAACATTTATTAAGGCGGCATTGACATATTTCAAGCATTTGCTTAGATATGGGGGGATGGTCCATATTAGACACACACACACACATTAGTCCACTTTACCCGAAGTTACTCTTATAAATTGAAAATAATTAAATTATTTCCGAATACAGAAAGAAAATTATGAGGTGCCAACAATAAATTTCTTTCAATTAATTAAGATTCCCTTTTCATATTTCTGATACCATTATTCAATGAAATAACATTCTTTATAAATTATCTGATAAAAAAATGTGAGAAAGAGAGTGTGATTTAGAAATCATTACATTGTATTTTCCTTTCATGCGGTTTTTGCAAGGTAATGCATTGTACCTCAACATCTTTTTCTCATACAAGAAAATATTTTTCTCATATAAAAAATGTAATACACTTTTTTAATATTTTTATTTAGTTTCATATGATAGACTACTGAATAATAAGCTTATTTACACCATACACCAGTTACACTACTACTCACACCAATACACACACACTGGCACGCACAGAGTGAAACCCTTTGTAACATGTCTTTGTCATGCCGCCATTGGCAATATGCTTTTGCGTGTGAGAACACTTAAGCTGCCGTAATAAATCTTTGCCAGTAACAAATACTTTGGATTCAGGCTTAAGCCTATTATTAATGGGTTGCCTGGCATCAATGCATCATCATCAACATCGCAAAAAATATAAATGAAATAGAAAAAAATTATAAAAATATAGTATGTTCACGTATACGTATATTTATACTCACGCATATGGAGTGGCGAAAGGATATTGTTGTGGTTCCTTAAGGAAAAAAATAAACTCGCTTTTTTCTTTTCTTTTCCTTGCAACACAACTACCACCACAGCACATCAGTCATAAAGTTATGTATGCCATCTCAGATATTATGATATGGAAACGGAACGGACTATTGTTGTACGTATACCCGTCATTGGTAACCTTGAGGGTATGCGGTGTGTTAGGGTAATTTATACAATGCATATCTTATGAGAGAGCCACCTTACCATAAATTCATAGCATAGCTCAAACCTCATGCTTAAGAAACATATGGAAATGACGACGATTATGGATTAAGTGGCACATTGAGAAGTAGGACTGCAGTCGCATATGAAATTTGTAGAAATAGTTTTCTGGGTCATAAAAGTGATTTATTGCAGGACGTTTTACGTGCGTAACTAAAATTAAAATTGGAATAGGTATTATTTAATTCAAAATATTCAAAGATCTATTGTAAGGATTAAAACGAGTTGGAATCGGGGTTTCTTTTAGTTTTCATTAAAATGGGGTGCAGCAGGTACACAATAAAATTTTAAAATTCAGATAAAAATTCTAAAATTTATATAATGATAAATGTACAAATTTATGTAATGAATTGAGAATTATTTTTTATTCATTCAAAATTTTATTTTCTGTATATATGTAGCAGCTTTTATGTAATAATTGAGATAATATATGTAATATTGTTAATGGTAAAGTGTGATTTTTAGTATTTTGAATGTCTATGTCTTAGGGTCTCATCATATACACGAAGTCTGATACAAATAAATTGTTATTTTTAAATTTCGTGTGTTACGTACATTGAATTTCCCCTATTTTTATACCTTCACCGCACTGTGGTACAATATATTACGTCATTGTGCATACAATTGTAACCTGCAAAAGGAAACGAGATTTTAATATACTTTCTGAGTCGATCTGTTACGTCCGTCTGTTGATGTAAAATTTTATACAAAGTGCAGGTTGCATTTCTAATCCGAATATAGTGAAATTTGGTACTGCTTGATTATTTGGTTCAATGGCAATCCCTACTAAAATTATTGGAAATCGGTTCAGATTTTGATATATATCCCATAAATAGCTTCGTGGGATTTTTCCGTAGTACACGAAAATACCAATGTTTGTCCGATTGAAACGAATTTTCGCATAGTGTGTCAATTATAACATAGAAAACAATGTATAAAGTTTTGTTGAAATTGAGTCAGATTTAGATATACCTCATATCTATTTTCCTGCGATTTGATATAAATGGTAACCTAACTCGCAATAAGTGTCCGATTGCGTCGAATTTTTCACATAACATACTGTATTGAGCTTACAATGTTGTTTTGTTATACCCTTCACCACACTGTGGTACAATATATTACGTATTTGTGCATACAATTGTAACCTGCAAAAGGAAACGAGATAGATCCATGGCTACTTTCGATAATATCCATAGAATCACTTTCTGAGTCGATCTGTTACGTCCGTCTGTTGATGTAAAATTTTATACAAAGTGATGGCAATCCCTACTAAAATTGTTGGAAATCGGTTCAGATTTAGATATAGATATATATATTTAACCCATATATCTTTCGAATTTGGTAGCCTAATCATTTACGTCTAGAATGATGATTTCATGAAAATCGGTCCAGTACATATAGCTCAATATAGTTGTGCATCAAAAGTCATATATCTTTCGTTTGCACCAATTTTGGCATAACGTACTGAATTGAGCCTAGAATTATGTCTGCCAAGTTTCGTGAAAATCGTGATTTAGATATAGCTATATATAGTTTCATTTCATGTAAAACAATTTGTTTGGCATAACCTTTGTTGAAATTGGGTCAGATTTAGATATACCTCATATATAGTTTCTATTTAATGTAAATGGTGCGATTTGCATTTGGCATAACGTACTGAATTGTTCCTAGAGTGATGTCTGCCGAGTTTTGAGAAAATCGGTTCAGATTTATATATACCTGCCATCAGGGACGTACACAGGGGGGAGCCCTGGGGGCCCGGTTCAGATTTAGATATAGCTCCCATATATAGTTTCGTCCGATTTCATGTAAATGGTGCACCAAAGTCCCTTCGATTTGCACGAAATTTGGCATAACGTACTGAATTGAGCCTAGAGTGATGTCTGCCAAGTTTCGATCGGTCTATATAGCTCCCATATATATTTCATGTTAATAGTTCTGTTTAATATACCCATAGTGGTGAAGGATATCATATAGTCGGCCCCGTCCGACTTTACTACTTTCCTTACTGGTTTTTGTTGTAGGAAATGAATTAAAAGAAGGGGAATCAATTATGTGTTGTTCGGTTGTGACTCCTCTGTGTCCAATTTCAGGAAGGTTGCAATCTGTATGGGCTGTGTCAATAGTGGTTTTTGTAAGTAGGCTTAGCGGGGCAGTTGAATTGGTACAACATGTCCACATGTTGGCCATGTGTTAGGTATCGTGCCGTCGTTTCGTGTTTAATTGGAATTGAGGCGGTTGCAACATCCTGATCATAGCTGTGCTAAGACTACTCGTATCTGTCTAGGTAACTGCTTCTCATCTGTTGCTATAGATAGTGGATGGTCTCCCAGTGTAGTATTCATATGGTATAGTTCTTCTGCGTGGACGACTGCATCTGTATGAATGATATTCAAGTCTGCTTGATAAGTTTGTTGATCTAAAGCTTGGTGATGCTACATTTGGACATCTTTCTCTAGATCAAAAGATCTCTACTGACATGTCTGGTACCAAACAGCCACTGCATCGACAACATTTGATTGTGCCGATGAACGGATATGATTTTCGTCTCCTGCTTAAGGTGGATTACCTTTGTCATGAGGAGATACCCTCTTGCACTTCCCAGAGCAGCATTCGGTAGGTTTGTATATTCTTTCACTGTGTATCACTTACATTCGCAAATAACACTGGCGCCGCATAGCTAACTATTGATTGACCTATTGCTTTATAGGAGGTCAACAAGGTCTCCTGCTTTAGATAGGTGAATGCTAACCATGACTGTTCGGTTGCATGGACTGTTCCGATTCAGTTCTCTATTAATATGGGTGGAAATGGCGTGCAATGGTGTTGTTCTGCTGTGTATTTTATGGAATACCAGCTGGTGTTGGATCACTCGTAAACTGTTTCTAGTTGATGGAATTGAGGTGTGATGTGATAATCTAGAAAGCGGCATATATATCTTATTCAAAATCTAATATATAATTTTAAATCATAAATATTTGGTGGTGCTCTATAAAATGCCAGTTAAAATAACATGCGCACTTCTTCCGATCCGTCATAATTGTCATTAAATGTGACTGCCGTTGTCCACAATTGTGGCCATCTCTCGTTATTCTTGAGAGAGCATTCTCATTCACCTTGCAAAGTGTAGTTCAAGCTAGATAGGTCTGTACTGAACAGAGTGGTGTATCAATAATGGGAACAAAAATCTAAAAAGATAGATATTTATATTTTTATAATCTCAGCCTGGCTAATGACTGTATATACACTGTGATACGACAAAAATGTGCCTCATTGAAATATTGGCCCAAGATAGGACCCAACAAACGATCAACATTTTTATATATTTTTTAAATCCATACACGGCGAATGTTGCGTCCGATTTGATCCAATTTTTTCACATAATAATATTTCTTTTAAAATCAAATCAAGTTCGAAGATGATCAGCAAATGGTCAGCATTTTGAGAGTTTGTAAATATATTATAAAACGAACGGAATATCTATATTTTATCCAATCTTTGCTCATCGTAATATTTTTACCTAGCGTAATATTTTTACCTAGCCTCCTTCTGGTACCCACCATACAAAATGGTCGGCATTTTGCTGAAAATTAATCCTAAAAAAACATGTGAACGGACTATACTATTTGAACCAAACTTTGCATAATCTAATAGAGGAACTTCGGATAATGTGTACTATGCGTCTAATGTGGACCATACCCATATCTTAGAAAATACTTAAAATATGACAATGCCGCCTTGATATTCCTATTTAGTTTGTTTTCCTATTTAGGGAAAGCAAATACAATTGCAAGTTTGGCAATTGCATTAACCTGTGATTTGAACCCATTTCTAACGTAAGAGCCAAATATAAAGAAGTTCGATTAAACTTCGCGCATTTTCCGAATAAATTGGAAACTACCCCACATATATTTTCTTATGAATGACTGAATGAATGACCTCCAAGTATAGTATTCATATGGTATTGTTCTCCTGTCAGGAGAATGATATTAATGTCTGTTTGATAAGCCTGTTGATCTACATCTTCACGTCTCCTGACGTGTCTGGTGCCAAAGAGGCACTGTATCGACAACGTTTGATTGTGCGATGAACGGTCATGAGTTTTATCTCCTCATGAAGATGGTTCACTGGCGTCATGAGGATATACCTTCTTGCATTTCTCAGGGCGGCATTCGGGCAGATTTGCATATTCTTCCATTGTGTACATTGGCACATCACACTAGCACCGCATTGCTAACCACTGACCGGCATTTTGCTTTATAAGAGAAAACTGCTTCTCATCGATGGGATTGAGGTGTGATGCTAGGTTCACATCTATAGATTTATCCAGTTTTTTAATCCATATGTTATTTCTTTTTTCTGAAATATAATTTTAAAATTTGTTGGTACCTCCTGCTCTATAAACTGCTGGTTAATATAACACACGCACTTCTTTCGATCTGCAATATTAAAGTCTTGACTTAACCATTGCCCACAATTTACAGGTTCCGTTCACAATGATGCATTGCTTCAGGTGGTCTAGCGCAATTTTCTTTTGTGGTAGCAAACTAGCCTGTTGACTATGCATTGGGTCGTCAGTGGTTGTACAACCGAGCTTATCTCAATGGAAATGTTGGTCTTCGTCCAGCGTGTATGTAGCCTGCAGCTGTAGAAGTGGTTTTCCGGAAATTTCTTTCAGTTACTCGAGGATTTGAGAGGATGGACAGGTTTCTGCCAATCAGCTTTCCCATAGTTTAGGAAATATGTTATGATGAGGGGTGGTCACTACTCTAGGATTTGAGGGAATTTGCAGCTCTCTGAAGCGGTGATTGGAAAACTCTCTGAAACCTTGCCAATCGGGGAAGCTGATAGTTTAGGAAATATGTTATGATGTGTGGTGGCCAATTAATGGTGACGATGGTGCCACTATGGTGATTTCTGGGGAGACAATCTCTCCATATCCTCATTGACCATGCAAAATGTTGAGCTGTCCATGGGTTATTAGCTCATGCTAGATATGTCTGTACTACACAGAGTGGTGTATCAATAATGAAAGTCCCCCACATCCGCTTCTGGTACGATCCGCACAATATTGCAACTATCTCAACGCTGTATGCTTGGTTAGCGGTGTCTCGTAACCCGACGATCATGATTGAACCATACTGGGTAATGTGCTGGTGCAATATGCCGCAACAGAACTCCTATTGCAGTACTCCTGTATCAAAACCAGAAAAACCAGCAGCACCTGTCTGTGCTGACAAGGAGACATTGCTGGCCCCTTATAAAGTGATAATCCTCGCCGTACTTGTTTGGATGTGATTTTCGGGCAGGCTTTCTTCACCCAGGATCTTCAGAAGAGATCATCATGATCTAGACAGACAGGTCCAAAGATACTGGCTTATCAGGCAGGTTTAAATAGGCCATCCACTAGCCATCGCAGCTGAGGGGAATCAGCTTAGATCAGGATAGTGCGACGGCCTAAATTCCTACCGAGCACGTTTTCTAACACACGCCCAACATTTGGACAAGGTCCACACCACGCTTTGCAACTATTCAACTGCCCAGATAAGCATACTAATTTTTTTCCATTTCGGTCGAAAATTCTAAATTTTAAGTCTATATCGGCGCTCACTGAAAATATATACAAGCATTGACAAAGACAACGCCCAGATATTGGTAATTTTTAAAATAATTTTTAAAACAAAAAAATTTAAAACAATTTACAAATTTGACTCCAGCCTACTCTTTGCTATAAATCTTTGGTATTGGGTCTAATTTCCTTTATTTTGTACACACACACACAACACATTTTTGCTATCATTTTACTGTTCCCGTTTCTATGCCAAGCAACATCATAACATATTAGTCGGATTCCGATTTCGATTACAGCAGAGGGAAATAAAAAGACCAATATTGATCGTTAAAAATGCCTAAAGATAGATTTTGATTTCTTTGTAGGAAGTATTTCTACCCAAAGCAGATAAAAGCAGTGGTGGAAAGCGGCGAGAGAAATTAGAAATCGAAACTTCAAAACCTATCCTCGTATACTTTTAAACCCTATTTGCAAACCCTATTGAATCCTGAGTATAAGCTACGCCCCGTTCTTCAATACAGATTCTATTTTAGACAGAGAAGTCAGTTTAGGAGAATTGCAACAAATCCTGAAGAAAGTGAAGATGAATAAAGCGCCAGGAGAGGATAGAATACCATATGAGCACATTGTCCACGCCCCAGAAGTTTTCCATAAACAACTAATAAAGCGATACAATGCTATTTTAGATACTGGAATCATAGATAACACCTTTGTTAAGACAGTTATATTCCCCATCCACAAGAAAGGAGCTATGACCGAGCCATCGAACTATAGAGGAATAGCCTTCATGAACTGCATGGCTCAAATAATGATGGGTATTCTAAATGAACGACTCCGTAAATGGGTAGAAAGAAACAAAATTCTAACCGAATACCAAGCAGGGTTCAGAAAAGTTTATTCCGCTATAGACAATGTGTACAATTTAGCATCAATTGTAAGCCTAAAGCTTCATGAAGTTAAAAAGTATACGCTTTCTTTGTGGACTTTAAAGCCGCATTCGACAATGTATTCAGAAAATATCTCAAATATACAAGCTTTCTCAACTCGGTGTATCATACAAATTTCTTAAACTTATAGAAAATATATACAAAAACACTCAATATGCAGTGTGGACAGGAGACGAACTGTCAGATTATTTCGAAACTAAATCGGGAGTAAAGAAAGGTTGCCTTTTGTCACGTATTCTATTATCACTCTACATTAACGACATACATGCATATCTACAAGGCGGAATAACCATAAACAATACGAATATACGATTGCTGTTATATGCAGATGACATGGTAATATTGTCGGAAGATATATCGACTCTGAAGTCCATGATACTCAATCTTGAAGAATACTGTCGTATTTGTAATCTTACTGTTTACATGTCAAAATCTGAAATTCTGGTATTCTGAAATGGCGGTCGACTAAGTAGAAGTGAGAAATGGTCGTACTGTAGAAGCGAGATAAAAATTACAAATGAATACAAATATCTAGGCGTTACCTTCACACGAAAACTTTCATTCTCAAAACACATTGAAAACAGAACAAGCCAGTCAAAGATGGCTATAAACTCTACCTGGAAAAACTTCCTGGGAAAAAAGAAGTTAATATTCATATGAAATGGAATGTCTATAAATCTAAATGAAAAATTGTAAATAAAGAATAATTATTATATTCAAAATATCTTAAATTAATGGGGGCGTCTAGAAAAAACGCATGTTATGATGAACCTTGAGCATACCGAAAAAGACGCGAAAAAAACATGTTTTTAAATTCTCAAAATATCTAAAAGTGGACTACCGTTGTACGGGGCTACCCCAAAATACCGAATATTGGGGGAACCATTATATGGAGGCTACCCTGAAACTTATGTCACAATTAATCATTTTTGGTAGTGAAAATGGACACCCAATAAAAATACGAAATTGCAGCCAGTTCTGTTGAAAACGTATCCAAATAACGAATGCCACTCGTTTCACAGTAACGTTTGCGTTACTAAAATTGTGAGTACTTTACATCTCTCGAATACCCATCACTCAATAGTTTACATATTTCAAAATAGTTTCATCTTTATTTTATTTTTTCTTTTCTAATTAATTGGAATTATTTCACGGTTTCGATAATAGCCAATATTTTTAATTAAATATCGTTTAAAATATTTCAAATTGTTTCTTAATTAATCGAATTAAACAATGCAAATTATTTCGAAATTAAGCATGAAAATTCCTAACATGTAAAATTCATCAAATAGGAATTTTCATTATTCATCTGAAACAGGCATTGGCAGCTGTGGGGACACATAACAGCGACAATAGCGGCAGAAACACCGATACAAGCTAGTGCCAGCAAATTGATTGTCAATGTGTGCTGTGGATACCAGAGCCCAACTGGCGATAGATGTAGATGTGGAGGATGTGGTGTGACTACGGTTGGTGCCTGTGTGTCTCTTGTCTCTGTGTCTGTGTCTCGACCCCACTAACATTTCAATGGTACTAATATTTTATGAAATTTCCGAATGGCATACATTCCGGTAACAGAAATACCACGAGTTAATGCTGCCAATACCAAGTGCAGTAAATTGAATAATCGACGGTAACAAACGGCCACAGGCAGTCAGTCGCCCCCAATACCGTAAGAGGAGGATATATGGATGGATGTATGGATATACAATCACACACTGTCGAACAATACTTATTTATTTATGACCAGATACCGGGAACGATGGGGTCGTTATGAAACAACCAACCACAATAGTAAGCCATAATCATGAAGTTGTCGAACAATACTGTGGCCTGGGTAGGCGGAAACGGATATGGTTGGTGAATGTCGGGAGCATACGCATGATGTGTTTGTGTCTGTTTGAATTTCACAGCAGGGACGTAGTAGCTGAAATATTAGATATTAATAGTTGGCAAATGCAAATATTGTTGTAAATATTGAATATGATTGGAAATATTTCGTGAAATATAAATATAGATGCATTTGACAAAATTGCTAGTGGACGTAATGAAAATCCAAGAAAACTAGACACAAGAATACATGAAATTGCAAAATGCATGCTTCATTAGAAATGTTGTTTAAATTATTCACATTTCAAAAAATAATCATAGAAAAAATCCAGAGATTTAATTAAGGCATATTCTTTGATCAGGGGTTCCTAGGAGAAACTCATGTTATGATTGAAAATTGAATATACCGAAAAAGTCTTAAGAAAAAGATGATATAATTTCTGAAATTACCTAGTAGTGGGGTTATCTTTATATGGGACTATACCAAAGCATTGAGCGATAGTGATAACTTTGGGTAGTGAAATTTGACAGCCATAAGAATACAAAATAACAAATTACACCTAATTCGTTTGAAAACGTGTCTGAAATTCACAAAATACCAACTTGTGTCAATATTAATAATTTTTAGTACAATGAGAACCCAAAATACCAAATTGCCGCCAATTTGGTGAGAAAGGTGTCCAAAATACCGAATATTGGGGTACCGTTATACTGGAGCTACACCATTTGCAATATCAAACATCCTAAGAATACTTGCAATGTATGTGCACTGTGGTACAGGGTATTATGTCTTTGTAAAAGGCAAAAGGAAACGAGATAGACACATGGTTCCTTTTGAATATATGCATAGAATCATATAGCATGTATTCTTGTGAACAAAGTACAGATCGCATTTATGATCCGATTTAGATCAAATTTGGCACAGCTCACTTACATGGCCCAAGGACGAACCCTATTGACATTGGAGAAAATCGGTTCAGATTTAGATATAGCTCCCACATATATAATTGAAGATTTAAAAGAGAAGAAAAATAATTTACAAAAAATGTTTGTTATTGTTTTGTTGTTGTTTTTTATAATTAAAGAAAAGTCCTTATTTTTGATGGCGGGCATGATAACTCCTCACTGGAACATCGGAATCCGAAAATTTCAACGGTGTGAGAGAGAGTACATGCCTGGTTCTCGTATGAACTAAGATTATTGACTTCGCTCTAAAATTAACAAAATTGAGGACCTTTGAAAAAATATTTTTCGAAAATTGCCGATTTGTGAACAAAAACCAAGTTTAAAAATAAAGAAGATCTTCACCGATTGGCTATATTTTCAAGAGTTCTTGAGATTTTCACTTGAAATTTTGTTGGGACATTCTTGAATTAGTGTAGATTCGAATTAAATCAAAAAAATTTTAACCCCGAGAATGGGGGGTCCCCTTAAGTCCGATTTGATGTCTGTGAAGTTTTATTGAAATCTGTTCAGATTTAGAAACAGCTTCTATATATACATTCGTCCGATATTATGTCAATGCTACACCAAACTCCTAAGGAATATCCGATTGGGACAAAATCTGGCACAGCTTACTTAATTAAGTCCACTTTAATGTCTGTGCAGTTTTGTGAGAATCGATTAATATTTAGATATTGCTCCCATATATAGTTTCATCCGATTTTATGTAAATGGCACACCAAAGTCCCAATATTTGCCCGATTGTGTTAGGTTCAGATAGATGTATGCGAAATTTTGTTGAAATCAGTAAATGTCAATGGGTCACCGAAGGTCCTATGTTTATTCGATTTACTCGAAATTTGGCAGATGTGAGTTTAAAGTGAAAAATTGGTTTAGATTTAGATATATCTCCCATTTATATTTTTGTCTGATTTTATGTAAATGAGACACCGAGAAGCCCCACACGTTCCACATACACGATAAATGATATCAATTAGTTCCAGATTTACAGACGTTATTTTGATTTGATTCCATACAAATGGAACACCAAAGACACCGATTGACATGTAATTTTTCATAGATTTGAGAATAGTATGTGTATGGGTTTTTTATTGGTTCATATATCTATATAGATCAAACATATACATACAGGATATTGTATATATTGGCATCTCTTGTATGTATCTAAAGTGGTGAAGGGTATCATATACCCGGCCCCGTTCGACATTTGAACTTTTCTTACTGTTTTTTATTAACTTTTTATTTTTCCATAATTGTGACAGTTTGCGTTTGATGTACCAATCTTTATTGAGACCACAGGATTTATATTAATTTAGACCACAGTATTTACTATGGCCCCATCTTTCGACATAGATTAGTTTGGACTAGGTTTGGGGTGGACGAGATTTGGACATGTCATTCGCTTTGTATCGGATTAAGAAATTATGATATTTTGTGGTCGATGTAACAGTAGGAGTGGACCGATGTGTCCCATTATTGGACTTAATTTAGGCTTGGTAAAAATATTATGATGTGCAAATGTGAACAAAATCGTTTCAGAGGACATTTGCAAGTTTTAAAAAATATTACCCCTTTTTGGAGAAGTATTCGAAGGAGTGTTCTGACAAGTCCCACCTTACACAATTATACAAGCTTGGTTTAAATATTAGAGTGTGTAAAGTTTGGTTAAAATCGGATAGTCCGTTCGTATGACCATTTTGTGGGGAAAAACAAGAAGAAGTGGACTGATATTAACTATCGTTGAAAGCCAAACAGGCGGATGGACGGACATTTATAAATCTACTTCAAAGTGTCTGAAACCGATATGGTGCAGTAAGGTCAATATTTCGATGGGACACATTTTTGCGTCGAAAAGTGGCCATATGATTGATGGTATACAAATTCCACTCTCTTAAATCATTTTTTCAATATTGAAAGCCCTTAAACATTCTAAAAAATAGCGTCCTCTGATAAATTCCAATCTTTTGGATTTTTTACAATTTAATCATTTAACCAGTAAGAAAAGTAGTAAAGTCGGACGGGGCCGACTATATGACACCCTTCACCACTATGGGTATATAAAACAGGACTATTATCATGAAATTGGATGAAATAAAATATGTGATATTTATCTAAATATGATCGACCTTGATCTATCCATAAACATGTCATTCGTTTGTTACAATGGTAAATCGACTTCAAACAAATATCAATAGGTCATCCTTTGGGCTATGTCTGTAATTCTAGAAAATGCAACTACGTTATTCTATGCTTAAATTTGTATATTGTGCAAAAATTTATGTCAATCTGACAAACATGAGGAGTTTAATGCACAATTTACTAAAAATCGGACGAAAACATATATGGAAGCTATATCCAGATATGAACCGATTTCAACGAAACTTGTCAGAGGTTAGGTTATATTAATTTCAGTACGTTTTGTTCCTATCCGCCATATATTGGTTCCTTGGTGCGTTAATGACTTAAAATCAATCTATAATATAAGGGAGCCATATCCAAACCTCAACCGATTTTCACGAAACTTGGCACACATCATTCTGGATTAAATTCAGTAAGCTATGAAACATAAGAACTTTGGTAAATTATTTACATTCAATCGGGCGAAAATATATATCTAGATCTGAACTGATTTTCACGAAACTCAGCACACATCATGCCAGCATCAATTCAAATGCCATGCAAATCCATATATCTTTCGATTGGACTTTGGTGCACCATTTACATGAAATCGGACGAAACTTAATCTGGACCGATTTTCACGAAACTTTGCAGACATCATTCTAGGCTCAATTCAGTACGTTAAGCCAAATTTCGTGCATCGGATGATATTTAGGGAATTTGGTGCATCATTTACATGAAATCGGAAGAAACTATATATGGGAGCTATATCTAAATCTGGGCCGATTTCCACGAAAATTGGCAGACATCAGTCTAGGCTCAATTTAGTACGTCATTGCAAATCGAAAGACATATAGGGACTTTGTTACACCATTTACATGAAATCGGACGAAATTATATATGGGGGCTATATCTAAAATTGAACCGATTTTCACTAAACATGGCAGACAACATTCTAGGCTCAATTCAGTACGTTATGTCAAATTTCGTGCAAATCTAAACATATATAGGGAATTTGGTGCACCATTTACATGAAATCGGACGAAACTATATAAGGGAGCTATATCTAAATCTGAACCGATATTTCCCAATTTCAATAGGGTTCGTCCTTTGGCCAAACAAATAAAGCCAAATCGGATTATAAATGTGACCTGCACTTTGTTTACAATTTAACACCAACAGACGGGCGGACATGCAGATTCCGCGAAAATGTTTTTTCCACTTTTCAAAAACGCAATGCCGCCATAAAGTTTTTAAAATTCATTATTTTAGCTGAGTTTAATATTGACCTTTCTAAAATATTTATTGAACATCATTGGTCCCTTGTAATTTTATATTCTAGATTATATGTGGATATTTACACATTAATATGAATCTTCATAAAATACCACTTCCTTCTTTTGCGTATATATCCACAAGGCCCCTTCGATTTTTTAAACCCCTTCTTAATATTCTTTGAAGTCTCTGGCTTGAAAATCGAATTGAACTTCAAACAAACAAACACAACGTAACAGGGACATTTGTATACACTCACATACATATATACCTTATACGACAGATAGCTAGATAAAGTTATGAGATTGTTTTATTTTTACTGGGACCGAGGATAAAAAAGAAAATACTTCAAATACTTTGCATGATTGGTAGAGGTGGTAATGTTTATTGTTGCTCTGCTTGGCTCCTGGTGCTTCTGTTTACGACGCTATGTCCTGTTTTAGTTCTTTGTGTTCTGTTTTGTTTCTGTATTTTGTACACTTGGGTGTAATCCATTGTTAAGATGAAGAGAAATCGAGAGAGAGATACACATTTGCATACAAAATCAAATGAAAATAGTCGGGAGGAACTTGTATATTAAATTTGTACAGGATTTAAGAGGACCAATAATAGGACTTGCTTTTTAAATCAAGTGATATTTGTTATTTCTATTGAAGACCTTTGAAAGTCTGACCTGCAAGAAACACAACACATGGTCATACGTCAAGCCGTATTCAGGATGTATATGTAATACGACAACTGATATCATATAGTTTTGTCTAGGCCCGAAATATATAGTAGCCTTTGTGTATATATTATATTTAATGAAGACATCAGAAGGTCTGGTACCAATGAAAAGTTTTCTATTTTAAGAATAGTAAATTCTATATTCTTAAATGATTCTTCTACATAATATATGTATTATGTAAAAGCTCTCCTCTATTTCATTATTATTTAAAGTTCGTTCCACCCTAATATACTATGTACCTACTTGCTGCTCACCGACACAGACAATGTAATTTACACTTGAAGTAAATCAACAATAATGTCGATGACACAGAAAACAAGCGAACGAGCAAATGAACAACATCGACCACTCTTCCTATTTATTTCAAGTTTGACGACAAAACGGTACAACGTGCCTTCAAAGAAGACATTTGCAGTCACTTTGTTTAGCAGAGAGGTAAACAACAAAAACACAACAATAATGCCGACAAGTAAAACATTTCCTTCTTCTCCTTGTGTACACCAACAACAAAGTGGGAGGTACATCATTAGAAAATATCAACCATTGCAGAATGCTGCCAGAGGCGACATTTGCCATTCCTTTGGCATATCATTTCCTCGAACCTTTTCTGCACTTCCATGACACCGCAAATACTTTGTGGATATGCTGGCGGACAATGGGAACATTTGTTTATGCAAAGTTTACCAGGAAGTGAAAATCTCTTATCAGCCGATAAACAAACAAATGTCTTATGCAATGGGACAAGGTTCAACTTACTTGGAATATATTTATCAGCCGGGCAATATGGAATCGTGTATAAATTGAACAGGAGGATTATCAGATAATGTCTAAATGTCAGATTTGTCTCTGACTTCTTGTGACAATGGTGACAACATTAGTTTATTGCTGATTGTAAGGATCGAGAGATCAGGTGAAATAGTGACAATGTTGTCAAGGAGTCAAGGAGTCAAGGGAAACAAACAGTTCACAATGTTAACAAATTTTATTATTAACACAGTTGTGGATAAAATTAAAATCATTGAAGCAAGGAACTAATTAAATGGATTTGCAATAAGGGAACGCTGAAGAAAATTAATGTCAATTTTAATTTTGAGAAAAAAGAAGTTTCATCAAGGATAATATAATATACATAACAAGTAAAAACATCATTATGGTCATGTGGGCCGAACTTTTGATATCCTCAGATGGACATTGAAGTCCTTAAAATGCTGAAAATTAGATGGTAAACTGAGAATAATAATTTTTAGTAAAAAAGATGTGCCACCCATTGAGTACAAAAAAAAAAAAATGATAATTAAATTCTTGTAATATCTACTAAAACGTAGATCAATATTGATATTTTTTGGTAGTGAGATTTGAGAATACAAAATACCAAAGTACAGCCAATTCGATCGAAAAACGTGTCCGAAATTCTCAAAATATCGATATTTATAATTTTTAGAGCGGAGACATGGTGATTCCGTTATGTGAACCCTAAATACCAAATTAGAGCCAATTTGATCGAATAACGTTTCAAAAAGCCCCCAAAATATCATATTATGGGGGCTACACTTAAACGTGGGCCAATGGTACGGAAATGTGCCAAGTTGGTTGTAGAACGTGTTCAAAATCGCCAAAACACCAAATATTAGGGGTACCGTTATATGGTGGTTAACCTGAAACTTGGGTCATTATTAATAATTTTTGGTACGTATATGTAATATTCAATGATGACCCAAAATACCAAATTACAACCAATTCGGTTGGAAAACCTTTCTAAAATTTCGAAAATAGTATTAGGGAGTTCCGTTATATGGCGACTGCCCTGAAATTTGGGTCAATATTAATAATTATGTCCTTCACCACACTGTGGTACGGGGTATTATGTCTTTGTGCGTATGTTTGTAACAGGCAAAATGAAACGAGATACACACAAAAACATGCATTGAATAATTTTTTAAGTCGATTTACGCATGTCATTCCGTCCGTTTGTCTGTGTGTCCATGTTAAATTGTAAACATTTATGATCCCATTTGGATGAAAATCGGTACAGATTTAGTATTGTTCGCATATATAGTTTCGTCCGATTTTATGTAAATGGTGCACCAAACTCCTAATATTGTTCCGATTTAGACAAAATGTTACACAGAGTACTGAATTAGGTTGAAATCGGTTCAGATTTATATATAGCTCTCATATATATATTTTCGTCCGATTTTATGTAAATTAAGCACCATACTGACAAATATTTGTCCGATTGCGACAAAATTTTGCACAAAATACTGAATTAAGTCTTGATTCATGTTTGTTGAAATCGGTTCAGATTTCGATATAGCTCCCATATAAAGTTTTGTCCGATTTTATTTTAATGAAGCACCATATTGTAAATTTTTGTCCGATTGAGACAAAAATTTGCACAGTCGTGATTGAAGTATGCGAAGTTTTGTTGGAATCGGTTCATATTTAGATATAGCTCCATATATAATTTCGACCGATTTTATGTAAATGAAACATCATACTGCCAATATTTGTCCGATTAAGATCAAATTTTACATAGAGTACTGAATTAGGTCCTGATTGATGTCTTAGAAGTTCTGTTGAAATCAGTTTAGATTCAGATATACCTCTAATATATAGCTTTGTCCGATTTTATGTAATTGTACCACCATACTGCCAATATCTGTCCAATTGAGACAAAATTTGGAATGCGAAGTTTTGTTGAAATCTATTCAGATTTAGATATAGCTCCCACACTGTCAATGTTTGTCCGATTCAGACAAAATTTTGCCGAAAAATTTTAATTGAAGCAACTGAAATTGACAACTATGGTTACCATCCGTAATCGACCCATTAAATATAGCTCTCACATATATTTTGGTGCGATTTTATTCAAATGGTGGAAATAGAGGATCTATGTCTGTTCGCATTACATCAAATATTACATAGCGTATTGGATTGAAGTCGTTTCAGGTTTAGATATAGCTTCCACAGGCACAACGTATTAAATGGAACCTAGAATAACGTGTATTGGATTTTGTGTCGTGATATATTTTAGATAGCGCACAGTGCTGCAGCATATCAAATGGTGGATGCGGTTGTTCAAATACGTCCTTTTATATATTTCTCCCATAAATATTTTGCTCGATTTCATTCAAATGATTGACATTCAAATTGAATATAGGATATTGTATATATGAGCATCTCTTGTATGTACCCGAAGTGGTGAAGTCTGATTTTTTTAATGATTTTTTGTGTGGATATGTTTTTCTCAAATTTCGCGAAATTTTACCCTGACTCGGAAACTGAAACTGAACGCTCAGTGGTAGTTGTATGGGGTACTGCTTCGCTTACCGGTTGAATTATTTATATGCATAACATATCATAGATATCACACAAAATTTATCAAATACATAACAAAAATAAAAAATAATAAAAGTCGGGCAAATAAAATTATCATTTATATATTTTCAAATATAACTAGAAGTAAAATATGTTTTCCCTTTATGCATTGGAACAACCAAAATTTGCCAAATGTTTGAGTGGAATGTGAATACAAAATCATGAGTGTTAAAATTACACATTTTTAGGGCAAAGCAAGGCCTATATAAGGTCGGATATTATAAGTTTGCTGTCAAATCATAGTATGAAACCTATATAGACGTCAAAACGAAAATATATATATATATATATATAAATGTTTGGCCATTGACTCCATATAGATGTATCAGTTCTTTTTCGTTTTTTTCCCACCGATATACGACCTCGCTAAATCTGGTTAATTATATTATTTTGAAAATAAAAGCTAATTGAAGTTTTCTCATGATGTGCGGTGTTAATAGTGCTGACCTGACAAACTTACTTGTTTATTTAATTTCGAACTTCAATATCCACCATTATTCTCATTCCAATAACATTGGCTTCCAGTTGAAATAACGACACTGTATTGAGAAAAAATTTCTATTTTTTTTTTAATTTTAAACTGATCCTGTCACTTTCTATGTGTTCATTATTAACTGTTGTACTGTCTGTATCTTGTTTCGCATAAATTTGTATATCGTTATTTTTAATTAAAAAAGTTCTTTTTTGTTTTGCTTTTGTTTTTTGTTAGTTGTAATTCCAACAATAGATTGGCATTTTAACACTTATCGCGACACATGACAATAGAATTCCGTTGAAGTTGCAGGCAGGCGGGCAGGGTGATAAAATGTGTGTGTGAAGAGATTAAATGTGACAAACATTTTTTTTTCATTTTCACAGTTGAAATGTGCTGAACAACATTGATGAGCGCGGTTTAGCATTTGCTGACTGAATGAAACTTTAATTCTTCTATTTATCAATTGGAGAATATATTAAAAAACAGGTTGTCCAAAATTGGAATTCAACCTACGTAATTATTGAGTAGAGCGTGTATCACCGGTGATAGTTTATTTACGTTATGTTTTTTGAAGGCGTAGTTCCATTCCTAATGATTGCAAATACAGGACCATTTTCCAAGATTCAAGAATTTACGAATAAGAATATGTACATATTCATATGATTATATGAAATTTATGACATCGTAATTCGAATAGATTTCAGACATAGATGGAGCGAGAAGATGAACAATCTCAGACCACTTATTTCGCTAACTCTTCCTTAAAATAGTCAAAGAGAAACAAATATATATTAACTGTATATAATCCTAAGATGGAGCTTATCTGTTTACTCTCCCCCACCAATGGTCAAGGTTGTGACAAAATGTAATTTCGCATATCGAGTGCTCAGAGGATAGAACACCTTGCCACAGAAGTGTTTTTAGTATTGGTCCATGTTTCGAAATAGTCCCCACATTACCCGACTTAGAATTTTTTATTTAAAAATAATTTTCTGCTTAAAAATAATTTAAAACCAGTAAGGAATGTTCAAAAATCGGAGGGACCGATATCCTTCACCACTTTCGGTACATACACGAGATCTTTGGGGGACCATTGAAGTGGAATCCGAAGAAATTAAATGTGTGAACTACATGGCTATTTGAGCTAATTAAAAGAACCTATACACATACCATTCAGATATCTATGAAAAATTTCATGTCCAGTGAGTTCATTGGTGTACCATTTCTATGAAATCGAGCAAAATATGTATGGAACTAGACGTATTTGAGCAACCATTTGGTATGCTGCAGCACAGTGAGCTGTCCAAAATATATCTCAATCGGAGAAACGCTTATTATTGGACACGCAATTTACATGAACTCAGATGAAAGTATAGATGTAGAGATGTATATGGGCAATATTGCCAATTTTTTAATATTCCATTTTCAAAAAATCAGCTTTTTTGTTTTTGTGGCACATCAATGATTTTTGGTACAGATATAGAGAAAAATGTTCTGACTCCGAAACCGTTCGCGATCAAATTTTTGGTTGATACGCGCAAAAGTTATCGAGGTTTTAATTTTGGGCATAAGAAAAAAATCTTAAAATTACGCCGTTTATTATATTGACCAAAAACGTTGATATATATCTTCCTCCGTAAAATAAGAATATGAATATATTATAAAAATCGCGAAAAAGTTGCACATCTTCGCGAAATATGAGAAAAATAATGAAAATATAGGAGATTATGTAAATATTTTCATTATATTAATGACATACACACACCTAAAAATTAATTTAAAAATATCTACATAATCTAAACACCATGGTGAATCAAATGATATCAAAATCACACAAGTCCGTGTAGCTGTTTGTAAATCACAGCGACAACAAAACAAGATATTGAGGAAAATTATTTGTTTTTGGTTCGAAAAAATAATGTCATCACATTTAGTTTTTTAATTGTATACAAGAAATTTCAGAAAAAAATGTTGGGGTTATTCTGCTATTTTACCCGAATTTCGCTGAAAAATTTACATATATAATAATAATCACTTTTTGTGTATAAGTATACGCCTTGCGGATTATATCAAGACCCTTCCGATAAATCTTAGGGTTCTATAAATAGGAATAAATCTTAAAATAAAATAATATTATGAAATATACATTTTAAATTGCGTCTAAGTCGCGTAATTCTCAAAATCATTTGATGCGCATGCGGTTTCCAGGAAGTACTGAAGTTTATCTTCCAATCCATATATATTTTGCGAAATTTCATTTGACGGCTAAGATGTGCCGCACGTTACATTGAAGTACCCAAAAAACCGTAAAACGCGAATAATTTCCGAAAACTCCATATGTCATTAACGCGCATCCGATTTCAGTGTGCACCCTATAAAAATACATCGATCTATACCGATTTCAATGTGGTCCATTAAGAACCATGGATGTGCCAGCTCACACTATTTTTGAGATAAATTGCGTACATCTCTCTTTCGGCTGAAGTTTTTAAAGTTCTCTTTTCGAAAAAGTTCAAAATCCGTATGAGGTCATTTATTGAAGCGGAAATGATACACAGAAAACGCAAATAAATCCGCGATATTTTCAAAAACATTTTTTGCCAAATTTCGTGTTTCTTGGAAGGCCAGTTCCCGCCGTTCTAGTAGATGGATTTTCACGAAGAAGATTTTATATCATCCGAAACGGAAAAAACCTTATTGATCGCGGGTACCCATATCATTCAGTTGACAGATCTAAAAATTTGGCCCGAAAAATAGGTTTTTTAGAAATTTGATCGCACAAAATTCGCACCTTCGGATGAGTATTACTGTGAAGCTGTACATGCTACATACACAAAATACATATCAAATTACGCAGATTCGCGACTACAATAATCGTATAATCGATTTTTAGAAATTCCTGTTCGCGTATTAATGCTAGAACTAAAATTCAAAAAACACTCAAAATTGAGCTTCAAAATGTCAGCATCATTTAAAGGTAGATGCAGTTAAAATTTTGAAAAATGATACATAAGGGGCGTAGTCCCCATTTTGTTGGCTTCTAGTTTTATTTTGACACGAAGGCCGTGCAATGAGTGGCTTAGTCACAAATCGATAGAGAACATAAAAAAACTGGTTCGCCTCAACCTGTTTTTACACATTTTTTTACATTAAAGTAGACACAGCTTCCACTAAAATAAAGTTTAGAGGTCAATATCGTGAGCAGTTTGCAACGACAGATCAATTAACCCAAAACTATTCACTTTTTTTCATATACTTAAGTAGTTCCCGAGTTATAAAGGTGTGAACCTCCGCTTCAGCTATGTTAAAAAATTGGCAATATTGCCCATATACATTTTACAAAATCCAATCCAATATACGTTATTCTAGGTTCGATTTGGTACGATTTGCACAAATTTGTCCCAATCGGACAAATTTTGGCACAATATTTGGCACACCATTTAGATGAAATTGGGTGAAAATATATATTGAAGCTATATGTAAATCTGAACCGATTTCAACAAAACTTAACAGACGCTATTTTAGATTTATATACTTCAAAAGGATCGAATGTTTATATGGAAACTATATCTAAATTTGAAAGGATATTTAAAATACTTAATACACATCACACCAAACTTCGTTCAATACCCTCTGTCATATATATTAAAAAAAAAGTTTTGAAGATTACGCTATAGGTATTTTTACATATATAAATAACAACGGACTTTTCGGTTTGGTTCGCCCTTGCGACAAATAAATGAGCTGTACCAAGCTTCATCTCATTCGGATAATAAATGCGATATCTTCTTTTTTACAATTTTACACATACAGATGGACGAACAAGCCTAATCCGACTCAAAAAATGATTTAAGGGAACCCCCCCATTCTCGATTTTTTATTTTTAAGATTTTAAATGGGCTGGTAAATGAATAAAAATGCTTGTTAAGGTTTGTAACTTTGCACATATATATTTGAAGATTTAAAAAAGAAGAAAATTAATTTACAAAAAATTGTTGTTGTCTTGTTGTTGTTTTTTGTGATTAAAGAAAAGTCCTCACTGGAACATTGGAATCCGAAAATTCCAACGGTGTTAGAAAGGGTACATGTCTGGCTCTCGTATGAACTAGGATTATTGACTTCGCTCTAAATTTAACAAAATGGCGGACCTTTGAAAAAATATTTTTGGAAAATCGCCGATTTTTTACCAAAAACCGAGTTAAAAAATAAGGAAGATCTTCAGCGATTGGCTTTATCCTAGTTCATACGATAGCTATATACTCACAGAGTAACGTGTAAAAATTTGGAATCGATTGGGTTATTAGTTTTTGAGTTATTGTGCCCGCCATTCGCAAAAGAGAAAACGCGTTTAAAGTTTGAGAAGCCCTTTAGCCGTCACTTGAGGCTGACACAATAGAGACAAAGAGTTCTTGAGATTTTCCCTTGAGATTTTGTAAAGACATTCTTGAATTAGTGTAGATTCGAATAAAAAAAATTTTGACCCCGAGAATGGGGGGGGGGTCCCCTTAATGCATATTCTCATAAGAAACCATGGGTATATTTTGTTTCTTTCTGGATGTTTTAGGTATGTGTAAAATTTGTCACACACCGGGCTGTCCATGTTAAATTTTAAAGAATGTACTGGTCGCATTTATGATCCGAATTAAATGAAATTTGGCACAGCTTATTTATTTGACCCAAGGACAAATCCTACTGAAATTGGGAAAGTCGATTCAGATTTAGATATAACTCCCATATATATTTTCGTCCGATTTACGGTAAGTGGTGTATTAAAGTCCCTACATATCTATCGATTTGACCGTAATTTGGCTTAACGTACGTATATATGTCTAAAATAACGTGTGTTAAGTTTGGTGAAAATCGGCTCGGATTTGGATATAGCTCCCATATATATTTTCGTCCGATTTAATGTAAATAGTGTATAAAAGTCCCTATTTATCTTTCGATTAAGCCTAAATGCCTAAAATGATCTATGTTAAATTTCGTGAAAGTCGGTTCAAATTTAGATATAGCTCCTTTATATATTTTCGTCCCATTTAAGGTACGTGGAGGACCGAATTCCCTGTATATCTTTGAATGTGCACGAAATTCGGCATAGCGTACTGAAATGAGTGTAGAATGTTGTGCTTAGATTCGTGAAAATCGGTTCAGATTTAGATATAGCTCACATATATATTGTCTTCCGATTTTATGTATATTTTGAACTAAAGTCCTAAAGCTTGTCCGATTGACACGACATTTTTCACAACGTATAAAATGAAGTTATTTCGTTTTGTTTAAAGTTGAGCTGATGCAGACATAGCTTCCATATATATTTCGAACTGGTATCTGATTGGGATTAAATTTTGAGCAGTGCGGCATACCGAATAGACAGAGATGGTATTTACCGGGTAAATACCAATTTGTGGGTATATATTTGGGTATTTACTATATTGAATCGGTAATACAACATCTTACACCATATTTCCGGGTTTCTGTCATCAAATAGATTTAAAATAGACATGGGAAAATGTTTGCGTAAATACCCGAGTATTTATTAAAAATATGGCATATTTTACGATCAAATTCGCTGTAATTTGGCACAGAGAGTTCTCTATGTGTACAAAATATCCATGCAGAACTTTATCGATATAGGTCCCCGTTTTTTGGTAGCCCCCATACAAAGATACCGCTATTTTGGGTATTTACCAAGAAATTAGGTATAAACTCATTTACTGGCGAGGCACTTGACGTAGGCCGCCAAAAGTTGGCTGAGATGGTTTTTATATCAATACAACTACTGGTATGGGAAATGGGTCTCTGGGTCCAAGTTTTGATATAGCTCCCATATAATTTTTGTCTTGGACACATTTTTTGATATGGCACAAAAATTTATACACGTTTTCAGGTAACCCCCATACAAAGATACCCCTATTTTGAGTGGTTCGTCAGTTAATGAGTTTATACCAAATTTTTGGGTAAATACTCAAAATAGGGTAGGCCTTGTTGTGTCTTTTGTTGTACCTAAACACTTGCTGTTACCTTATACATTTAGTTTAAGTTGTAAAAATCCCAAATATGTGAAGCCAAATTTATTCTGTTACATTTGTCAAACTATAGCTTCTTCGTACTTGTTGTATACTCTAACCATTCTTATCCGTTAATTTGCCATCCGCCGAACAATATGTTCTACATAAAATGATATAAGCTTCAGCTGGTGTTGATTTGAGTTAATGATAAAATATAATTTAGCAATGGCACCAGCAGCAGCATCCCAAGCAGCAGCATTAGCTATTGTCTGCCGTATGTCAATGAACAACAAACGTTTCGTTAAGATAGAAATTGTTGTTAAAGGATTTGTTCGTCGTCATTGAGATAAACATTAAAAATTCCATTCATTCAGCCATTCATGCCATTGGTGGGCATGATGATGATGACGACGGTATTGAATATAGCCCACATTATTCAAATGCTGACTGGTGAATAACAATGGATGGAGCTCTTGCGAGTGCAGCATGGAATGGGAATGATTGGTTCAATTCGATTTTGTGCGAAAGGAAACCCCATTGCAATTATAGATAATTGTTTAAATCAGCTGCTGCCGACGTTTCTGTTGCTATACTCCATAAGTTTGATTTGAATTATTAAAACGAATCAATTTTCCAGAAGACCCAGATGAGTCTAGAATGTTGTCTATAGCCATGTCTATGTTAAGGATGACAAGTGAGGGGGTTCAAACTGAAATGCAATTTACCAAAAAATAATAATTTGAGAAGCCGAACACACAATAAGCTAAGCCAAGTTAACCATAGAAAGCATGACAATGAGTTTTTCTGCTGTTATTCGTAAATGGAATTTAGGATAAAGCAAATGCGTCTTTACCCACCCTGAGGCGAGGCCACTTAATCGCTATTGTTGATTGTGTGTGCGGATGCGTACGAGTGTCTATTCACAAAGAAACAGATAACCCAATGCTTGTGTCCTAAAAACCCTTTTAGAGAAATAATAACTTGATCCATTCGCAGAAGGAGTTAAAAAGTTTTTGTTTGCTTCTCTCCCACAAAGCAACAACAAGTTAACATTAAACAAATGTTGAGAATTTAAACTTAAGTCCAAACAGCTTGCCACCAAAAAATAAGATATTATAAAAAATCCATATCTAATGCAGTAAAGGGCTTTAAAAAGAAACCATTTTCACCATGGCCAACACCAACAACAAAAAGATTCGTTTTTATGATAATTTGATTATCTGCCTTTGAGCAACACTTCATACGCATTCCTTGCGTATTATTCTGTTACAAAACAGCAGAAGAAGAAGACCATAACCAACAAACTGTGCAAATGGAACCCAATAGCAAAGAAAAACGAAATGAGAATGAAGCAAAATAGAAAACATTGCAAAAACGACAAAGAGTTTTTTTTCGCAAAACAAAAAAAATTGAAAAAATGGAAACAGTAAACCTGGCAAATTTGCTTAAACCATCGGCATTTGAGACCTCATCTTTGTCAGTGAATGTCCGTGTGTTTTACGAAAGTCATAAGCATCATCATTATATTACACATTTCAGATGCGGCAGTGTCCAACCATTGCGACAAAGTAGGGAAAGTAATTGGGCACATGAACGAAGAATGAAATTAAAATATATTTAAGACCAAGAAACACGTGCTGAATTTTCTGTAACTTTGTATTTCGGATCATCAGTGAACAAAAAATCTCCGTATACTAATATTCATTTCAATTTGAAAATTCAACTGAAATTTTCGATTTTGGATGGGCACAGCAAATATTCGTATCGTTGACCATATAAGCGCTTTATCATTGCTTTTCACTAATAAGAGTGTTTCGTCTAAAAAATCGTATACAGACACGACTGTATATTACACTTCACAGAATAATGTAGAACCAGTAAGGAAAATTCAAAAGTCGGGCGGGGCCGACTTTTTGATACCCTTCACCACTTTGGGTACATACAAGAAACGATAATGTGTACAATATCCTGTTGATAGAAAAGACATACCATTTTTGGATGACCATTTACAGGGAATCGGGTAAAAAACAAATGCGATCTACATAGATATTTAAACCAATCAAAACCATACACATGACATTCTGAAATCTATAAAAAATTGCATTTCAATCGGGAAGACTTGAATTTTTGATGTAACATTTGTATGAAGTCCGGCAAAATTTTGTATGGAAGATATATGTTAATCTGAACCAATTTTAACAAAACTTCACAAACATCAAACTGGACTTAATTCGGTATGTTGTGCAAAACTCTGTCTCAATCGGACAAATAATGGGAGTTTGGTACACCATTTATGAAAAATCGGACAAAAATATATATTTTGGGGCTATATCTAAATCTTGACCGATTTCAAGAAATTTCAATATGGTTTGTCCTTGGGCCAATTAAGTGACATGTCCAATTAATGTGACCTGTACTTTGTTCACAAAAATACATGGACGGACAGATGGACGGATGGACATGCATAAATCGGCTCAGAAAGTGATTCTATGTACATAATCAAAAATAACCATGGGTATATTTCGATTCCCTTTGCCCGTTACAAACATATGCACAAAGACATAATACCCTGTACCACAGTGTGATGAAGGGTATAAAAATGTATTAAAAGTATGATGTGAAATAATAAGTTATTCTCTTGCAAGTTAAGTTCCACCAGTCGGACTTCTTTGTCTACATACTGATTTGAATACCAGAAGGTTTTTTTCAAAGAAAACCGGTGAGGAAAGTTCAAAAGCCGGATGGTGCCAACTATATGATACCTTTCACCACTTTGGATACATACATATGTACAATTTTCTTTAGATAGAATAGACATAGCATCTTCCATTGAAATGGAATCGGACGATATAGATATTTGAACTAAATTAAAACAACCGATACACATACCAACCTGTAGTAATTTCAATACTAAATGCACAATTTTGTCTCAATCGGTAAATATTGACTGTATGGTGCTCCATTTACATGAAATCGGACAAATATTGGCAGCACGGTGCTCCATTTACATAACATCGGACGAAACTAAATATGGGAGCTATATCTAAATCTGAACCGATTCCAACAAAATTTCGCATATATCAATCTGGACCTATGCAAAATTGTGTCTCAATCGGACCCTTATTGGCCGTATGGTGCTCCATTTACGTAAAAACGGACGAAACTAAATATGGGAGCTATATCTAAATCTGAACCGATTTTCTCCAATTTCAATAGGGTTTGTCTTTAGGCCAAATAAGTGACACGTGCTAAGTTTTATCCAAATCGAAACATAAATGCAACCTGTTCTTTGTTCACAAAATAACATGGACGGACGGACAGACGGTCATGCATAAATAGACTCAGAAAGTGATTCAAAGCAGTTGGTTAGTACAATTTGGCTAGAGGAATGCGTGCCCAATGAAAATCAGCATCTCGTGTCCCATGCACAAAATCAGAGACATGACGATATGTTCCAACTATAGAGGAATTAATCTCTTTCCCACCGCATATAATGTGATATCCAGCGTGCTGTGTGAATGACTAAAGCCGATGGTCAATGATATTGTTGGACCATACCGATGCCGCTTCAGGCCTGACAAATCTAAAATTGATCATATTTTCACTCTGCGCCAAATCCTGAAAAGGCCCACGAAAAATACATCGGCACATTCCACCTATTCTTCGACTATAAAGCCGCAATTTCAACAAAATTTAACGTATGAAATACTGGGCTCACTTCAATACGTTCATTGGCCAGAACCCATCCTACATGAAGATTAGTCTATAACTGTGGGTTGCAAATTATAATGGACAGACGGACGGACACACATGTCTAGATCGACTTAGCTAGTCGAGGTAAGACGATCGGTAAACTTAATGGTAGGTCTAGGACCAATATTTCGCGGCGTTACAAACTCTTGGGGCTGCACAAAGCTATAATACCCTAATAACATAGTTGTGTAGGGTATAAATTGTTATATGGAGACTATCCCGAAAAGTAACTGAATATTTTTTTAATGAGTTTTAAGTAGGATTCTAAATTATGAAGTACATGTTCAAAGGGAGATTTTAAAAAATCCTCAAGCATCAGGGACTAACATTACCTAAATGGTCGTTATATCCCACCCCTAAACTTGACCTGCCTGCAAAAATTAACACTATCTCAATTTCTTCAAAAGGTAGCGCGATTAAAACATATGGAGGCTATCCGTCCGTCGAAGGTCGGAAGGTCATGGCTAGATGGCGTTAAAAAACAGCGTGTTTTTTTGAGACCTTGTATATCCAATAGTGTTGTTGGTCTATACGTCTAAAATGTATTGCTCAAATTTTGAACGTATATACTTTATGCCGAGGACACAAACAAATACTACTAGCTCTAAAGTTTTCATATCGAGCGTTTCATTGTAGATGGATTTGTTAACTTCTTGGCGTGAGATCTCATGGCGTTTTATGACTGCAACTCCAATATAATATTTATTTATGTTTTCTCGTTTAATTTCCATATTCTTCTGAACAAAGCTTTATGACCTCATCAACAATGAGGCACATTCGACATGTTTTCGCACAAAAGTCAATGAAAAGTTGAAAAGGTCGCCATTACAATTTATATGCGGTTACATGTCTTGGCGCCCGCTGTTTCTAAACCGCATAACAGCCTTTTGGACCGCGGTTTGCACAGAACAGCTTTGAAACGACAATTATTAACAGAAACAAAGCAACAAAAAGCACACACAGACAAAACACACAAAAACCTCTTTTAACAATTCCGCTATTTTGCGTTGTTGTAAACTGGTTGCAATAAAAAAGTTAGTGAGCCGGTGAACCGTGAGCTCTGTGGGGAGGATGAGAAGAATTTAGAGCGAGCTTATCCTGCGATGAGTTGAGTTGAAGTTTTACACGGAGGCCACGGAAGTGCACTGTTAACAACGGAAGTGAGGACGCAAATGGAATTGAAACGAAGAAATGCTAGAAAAAAGCGCACAACTTTTTCACTTGATAATTTAGCAACTTTATGTTAGTTCGGGGTTTCTGGTTTGTGTGCGGATGGATGTGTGTGTATTTTCAGCTGTTAAGGAATTCCTGATTCCCCTTCCTCCACCGCTTTTGTATTTTTTTTTGCTTTATGTGGATGCGTCTAAGCGGGAAAGATGAAACATCAGCGTAAAAGCGAGGCAAAATCCTAACCAAAACGACAAGGATGAAAAAATGCACAAACATTTTTGCGTATCTTGAATTGTTTAAGAAAGGGAACAAAGCAAAGTCATCAAAAGTGCTTTAATATCCTTCATCATGTGCCTCCAGGCGGCCATGAAAAAAGTAATGTTCTTCAGCGTCAATCCTGCGGTTTTTGTTAAGTTTTTAGATTTTTAAATTCACTGAAGAATGTTTTTATAACATCACCTTTTTCCACGAAATGCCTTGACTTTATTTTAGTTTGACAATTGCAATGACAATAAATGGGGAGATTTAAGAAAACGTAACATAAATTGTTGGCATCTTGGGGTTTTGCAGATGGACATACATCTTCTAAGGTACATGTTTTGAAATAGCTCCAACATGTAGATGCCAAATTTTCCTACAAAATTTGACATTCCAATAAGGTGATCAATATTTTAGACAAAGGAACAAATACATATAAAGCAAAAAATAAGATATGGGACCCATATCTAAATCTGAGCCGATTTCAAGAAATAGTCATATATGTCAATTTGTCCACAATTTGGTACGATGTACTAAATGTTGTGTCAATCAGACAAACGTCGGGACTTTGGTGCTCAATTTACCTAAAATCTTACATCCGAAAATCCATGAAAAACCACTAGAAAAATGTTTCTTTGTTGAAGCGAAGGTATATCACAAATCTTAATATATAAAATATCGAAATTTTAAACTCATACCAATAATAATAAATATTTGAATATAAATGTTTGCATATCTAAGGGTGGATTATATTATCTCATAATTGTTGTTTGTTCTTTTTGTTAATTAAAATAATTTAAATTTTTATAGTCACTTCCAGTTAAATACTTGTTTTGCCTTTATTTATATTGAAAAAATACGGCATAGAATATCGATCGACCAATTAACGTAGACATATTTGTATATTGATTTTAAATGCAAAAGGTGACTCGTTATCATGTTCAATATAAACCAGTAAGGAAAGAAGTAAAGTCGGACGGGGCCGACTATATGATACCCTTCACCACGATGGGTATATTAAAAAGGACTATTAACATGAAAGTGGATGAAATAAAATATGTGATATTTATCTTAATGGAAATCTACCTAGATCTATCTATAAAGTATGTAAATCGACTTCAAACAAATATAAATAGGTCATCCGTTGGGCTATGTCTGTACATCCAGAAAACACAACTACGTAATTCTATGCTCAATTTTGTACGTTGTGCAAAATTTGATGTCAATCTGACTAACATGAGGAGTTTGATGCCCAATTTACTTGAAATCGGGCGAAAATATATATGGAAGCTCTATCCAAATATTAAGCGATTTCAAACAAACTTGTCACAGGCTAGGTTATACTAATTTCAGAACGTTTTGTTCCTATTGGTTCCTTGGTGCGTCAATTACTTAAAATCAATCTATAATAAAAGAGAGCTATATCTAAATCAGGACCGATTTTCACGAAACAAGGCTGACATCACTCTAGGCTCAATTCAGTACGTTATGTCAAATTTCGTGCAAATCGAAAGACATATGGGGACTTTGGGGCACCATTTAAATGAAATCGGACGAAACTATATATAGGAGCTATATCTAAAACTGGAACGATTTTTACGAAACTTGGCACACATCATTCCAGACCTAAATGATTAGGCTGTACCAAATTTCGTGCAAATCGAAAGATATATAGGGACCGTTTATAATAAATCGGTTAAATATATATGGGAGCTATATCTAAGTCTGAACCGATTTTTCCCAATTTCAATAGGGTTCGTCCTTGGGCCAAATAAGTGACCTATGTTAAATTTCATCCAATCATAAATGCGACCTGTACTTTGTTTACAATTTTACATCGACAGACGGACGGACGGACGGACATGCATAAATCGGCTCAGAAAGTGTTTCTATGCATATTCTCAAAAGGAACCATGTGTCTATCTCGTTTCCTTTTGACTGTTACAAACATATGCACAAAGACATAATACCCTGTACCACAGAGTGGTGAAGGGTATAAAAAGCGTTTGTCAGTTTTTTTAATAAAATAACACTCACATTAAACTAGAATGCAAAAAAAAAAATAATAGTTAGCAATTCATGTGAGTGCACATATTGACATATTTTTTGTGTACTAAGTTTCCTTTATGGTCATCTTCGGGCTTGGAAATTCGATGATGGACAAACAAATTTCAGGTAATACCTCATATACAGGGTTTTCCATTTCACTGTTTTAATAGTGAAATAAATATAGACTATTTTTTATGATATAGCTTTCTATACCCTCAGTCTTGTGGCTAATGAGGGTCTATACACTTTGATAATATACAAACATCTTTCAAATCTTTATATAAAAATTTGATAATTCTTGACGGCACTACATTTGATAATGTTTTAACTATATCGTCATCATAAATGCAAGCGGACGTAACTACAGAAAAATGCGAAATGGACTTTTTGTTTGATTATTGTTCGTTTAATCAAACTACATGTTCACACAAAAATTTAGACATCTAATGCCATGTACAGACGATCGTTGTTCCCTCTCTCATTCGTTGTTCAACCCTTAATTATAATAGTTCATAATAGTTCCCCATATTATGGGGAACTATTATGAAGTAATTACTTAGTTCCCCATATTATGGGGAACTATTATGAAGTAATTACTTAGTTCCCCATGGGCGAACACGGACTTTTGTACATTGTTCAGTCACTCGAATCACTCTCTGATTAACCAAGAATTTTGTCCCATCCCGAACCATTGAGACAATTTATCGAAAATAAATTTATTTTGAAATAAAATTTTAAAATTTTCGGTAAAATTGAAAATGATGAATGAAAAGTAAACAATTTTCTATTTTTATACCCTACACAACTAAGTTGTCAGGGTATTATAGCTTTGTGCAGCCCAAAAGTTTGTAACGCCGCGAAATAAGCATACCTTTAAGCATACCGATCGTCATATCTCGACTAGCTGAGTCGATCTAGACATGTGTGTCCGTCCGTCCGTCCGTCTGTCCATTATAATTTGTAAACACGATACAGGCCACAGTTATGGACCAATCTTCACGAAATTTTGCAAGTAGGACGGGATCTGGCCAATAAAGACCCCTATTGTTTTTGCAAAATATCGGTTGATTTAGGGGATGAAATGGACCAAAAACTTTATTTTTGTCGGTTTTTCTGGTCGCTCCAGAGGCCGCAATTTTGGCCCAAACACCTGTTTTGATAAAAATAGGTCAATATTTAGCGGGTCAAATGGACCCTGACTTTTGTGTGAAAAATTACAAAATTTGTATTGTATGGCATATATATTTACTCCTGAAGGATATAGAACCGACTATCAACTTAGTGTATCGAAGAGGAGTGGTTGGCGTTTAAATTTATACCAATTATATTGTCGTATGTACTCGGATGTGGGAGTTACACTTAAATATTTACAGGTGCTTACGTATTTATATATTATTTAGTAACCCATTACCACACTAGAGGGCGGAAATATGGCGATGATCGCTTTGAAAGTTCCCATGAGGATCCTGTTGTGGTCAAGGACCACGCCTACAATTTTCGGTGATGATCAGATAATAATTTTGGGATGAAGTGGATCAAAAACTTAATTTTTTGTGGTTTTTCGAGTCGATCTATAGGCCACATTTATAAGTCGAACATCACAACCCATGGTGAAGGGAATCTGGATAAATTATAAGAAGGATTGTACAGAATACAGAAAATATGTCAGTGTAAGGAAGAGGTGCTGTTGACCTCTAATCGGGCAACAGGGTGTAGATATCAAGAAATATTGCACGGGCTTGGAATATACATCCGCATAATGTTAGATGAAAGATATGAAAATATATTTAAAACAACAACATTTTCAGAAAAATGTAAAAAATTAATGAAAAGTAAATAGATATGGGTTCCTACTATAGTCAGGAGAAAGAGAATTATTTTTTTCTATTTCGATCCATATGTAATTCACGCAAATATGTTTGGTGTAAAACAAGAAATAAAAAGTTTGAAATAAAAAACTCTGATGACATGAATTAAGAATAGTGGTGTATGAACGTGTTAATTCATGAACGTAATTCTGAGAGCGAACTACGTTGTTCGCATGTTTTTATTAATGCAAAAAGACGTAACTACACTCCTTTAAAAATAAAGCTCGCAATATTGAAGATATAAATTTTGAACTTCCATTAATGTTACTTCTGGGATGTTTGGTATTGAAAATGAGATATTTCAGACAATTTTTACGGTACCCCAATATAGCTGTACCCCAAATTCGGTATTTTAAGACTTTTCTTCATTTTTTAACTAATCATCTATAATTAGTATTTTAGTTTCCCACTGGGTGGAAAATATTCCTGCTAAAATTATCTATATAAGTCCACTTTTTAAGCTTGCCCCACTATAACGGTACATCCCAAAGATCTATATTTTGAGAAAGTCTGCCACGTATTTTAACCAAGTGGGCTGTAATTTTATACTTTGTGCACAGCGCGTTGTTCAAAATATCATCTTAATCGGACAATCGTTGCATATTTAGTGCAAAATGTACATAAAAGCTATATTTAAATCTGATTCTCTGTATAGAAAGCATCATTCTATGCTCAATTGGTAATGTTAATAAGTATTTGGTGCAACATTTAGATACAAATAGCAGAAAATATATGAGTTATATCTAAATCAATTTTAAGAAACTCAGTACTTGCCACTCCACTAAGACTCTATAAAGTATGCTGTGCAAAGTTCTATCTTTAGCGCAGCATATATATATATATATATATATACATATAAATCTAACTTGATTTAAACAAAACTTAACACGCGTCACTCTGCAATCAGTTTGGTACGCTGTGCAAAATTTTAGTCTCAATCCGATAATTATTAGTCATTTTCTTGTATTATAATTGTGTTGTAGTTACGTCTTTTTGTTTCAGAAAATATCAGACGTATCTGACATAAAACCTCTAAAAACTCAAAAATATATATATATTTTTTTTTCTTTTCTCTATATAGCAGTTAAACTTTGAAAAAAGTTCCAGCCATACTCCATTTTATACCCTACACAACTATGTTGTCAGGGTATTATAGCTTTGTGCAGCCCCAAAAGTTTGTAACGCCGCGAAATATTGGTCCTAGACCCACCTTCAAGTATACCGTCCGTCCATTATAATTTGTAAACACGATACAGGCCACAGTTATGGACCAATCTTCACGAAATTTTGCACGTAGGATGGGTTCTGGCCAATGAAGACCCCTATTGTTTTTGGAAAATATCGGTTAATATTTAGGGGATGAAATGGACCAAAAACTTTATTTTTGTCGGTTTTTCTGGTCGCTCCAGATGCCGCAATATGGCCCAAACACCGCGAATTTTTGCATGGAGAAGGGGATCGGACCAAAGAATAAGCATGCCTAAATATTGACCGATCATTATCAAGGTCAATATTTAGCGGGTCAAATGAACCTTAACTTATGTGTGAAAAATGATAAAATTAGTATTCTATAGCGTATATATTTACCACTGAAGGACATAGACCTGAGAAGTTGATCATATATGCAAGAGGAGTGGTTGACCTTTAAATTGATACCAATTATATAGTCGTAGTACTCGGATGCGGGAGTTACACTTAAATATTTACAGGTGCTTACGTATTCATATATTATTTAGTAACCTATTACCACACTGGAGGGCGGAAATATAGTTCTGATCGCTTTGAAATGTTCCATGAAGTTCCAGTTATGATCAAGGACAACATCAAAATGTTATGTGATGATCAGATAATAATTTTTCGGGTGAAGTGGACCGAAAACTTAATTATTTTCATTTTTCGAATCTACAGCCGAATATCACAACACAACCCATGGTGAAGGGAATCCGGACAAGTAATTAGAGGGGCTGTACTGATTATAAGTAACATTTGCTGACCTCTAGCCAGTCAAAAGTGTGCAAATATCGCGAAATATTGCCCAATCTCAGAATATAGAACCGCAGAAAGTTAGATTTTCATGGAAGTTGTGTAGGGTATCGTATGGTCGGTCCCGTCCGACTATACTGCTCCGCTCACTGGTTATAGGTTTTATAAGGTTTTTTGCTTCTCCTGTTTATGGAGAGGATATGTTTAATTTTCTAGAAATCTGCTTGTCAAATATACATTAGTTCGTATTCCAAATAGTGTACAAATAATGTAGTTCTATTAAAATATTCCTAGTTCGAATTCATTACATTTGACCGTTCTTGAAACTTCTACCCCAAATTTCTAGGCAATGATTTTTGTTTCCATGTATATTTTGTGGAACTCCCCGTCACTATTCGGTCGTGTTTAACTTATCAATTACTAAATGTGTGTGATCATATGATTTGACAATGACCAGATTAATTGTCGGAATATACTGGGCCAAGTGTATTGTGTACTCATATATATATATATATATATATGGGAGCTATATCTAAATCTGAACCGATGAAAGTTGGCACACGTCATTCTAGACTCAATTCAGTACGCCATGCTAAATTTCGTGCAAATCAAAAGAAATGTATGGGAACTATATCTAAATTTGAACCGATTTTGAAGAAACTTAGCACATATTATTCAGGACTTAACTTAGTACGCTATGCCAAATTATGTGCAGTTATATAGGGACTTTTGTGCACCTTTTACATAAAATTGGACGAAACTATATATGGGAGCTAAATCTAAATCTTAACCAATTTCAACAAAACTTCACATAGGTCAATCTGTACTTAATTAAGTAAGCTGAGTAAAAATTTGTCTTAATCGATCTGATATTGTGACTTAGTTGAACTATTGTGAAATCGCTCAAACCTATTTATGGGAGCTATATCTAAATCTGAACCGATTGCAATGGGGTTCGCCCTTGAGTCTAATAAAAAGACTTTGCCAAATTTCAAAAATGCGACCTGCAATTTGTTCGAATATATGGGCAGACAGATGGACGGGCATACACAAATCGACTCAGAAATCGATTCTATGTATATTCTCAAAAGAAACCGTGTGTCTATCTCGTTGCCTTTTGCATTTTAGAAACATATACGCAAAGACATAATACACTGTACCACAGTGTGTTGAAGAGTATAAAAAAATTTGGCTGGCAATATCTGCCCAAAAAATTGGACCAATATTGATCATTTTTAGCAGGATGATTTGGTACCCAATTACAATTAATTCGATCTAAATTTCCAAAGAAAATCCGGAATACCAGCGTCGGTAAATTAGTCAGAATGACGTATATTAAGCTTAATCGGTTTCTATTTTGATATAGAATTGCATAAATATTTTCGTCGAGATTTTGCCTAATATCGGACCACTGATTCTGATACATTTCTCTCCAATGGTAACGTTTTGAAAAATCCGATTTGAAATATTTAAATAAATTAAATTTATGTGGTGTATTCCTTACTTTAATTGTTTTGTTGGTTTTCTTAATTAAAATAATTGAAATGGTTTACAGTAATATGCCATACCATTTCCAGTAAAATAATTTTTTCATTTCATTTGTTTATTAAAAATATCATAAGGAATACCAATCGACCAATTAACGTAGAAAATAAAATATCAAAGGTAATTTTGTATTTTAATAGTTACCAATTTATATGAGTGCAAATAGAATGAAAATATATTTTTCTGTATGGTAAAGAGGGTTTTGGAAATCGCATTGTTATAGCGGTCATTTCCACGCCCCTTAAATAAGGCAACATTAACGTAAAGAAATTATACTATGTGTCGTTTACAACTCTTAAATGAATTTCGATTATAACAAAAATAAGGAGACGAATTATTTTATTCCTTTTACAATATTTGTTGAATTTAAAGAATGCATTTAAAAGACAGCTATTGAATAACCTTTGAATTGGCATACTTAAAAGAAGAGTAGCAACAACAACAGTTTTTTTTCACTTTATCCCCATAAACTTTATTTAGATTATCAAACCGCTATACAGTTGAGTGCTTTCTATGTGTGAAGATTTACCTAATGCTTTTGTTATAACTCTTCTGCACTTTGTTGATGTTGTTGTTGGTGGCGTTGTTGCTGCTGCTCATGTTATTTGTTATCCCATAGTCATGAGGGTTAAATTGTAAATTGCATAATTTCCTCTATCATTCGCTGTTCTATGTGCTATGACCACTCCATTCTATTTCCTTCCTATATCCTCAATTTCACTAGTTAGTTGCTGGCTCGTTGGTTGCAGATTTCTTAAGGCCATCGTCAGCGCCATCATCACCACCACCATCGTCCATGAGTCGAAACATATGACCAACATCACAGATTGTTCCAACCAAACAGCAATCAGCATATTTGTTGTAGACTGCAAACATTTTATGTAGATGTATGTGTGTAGCTGTTGTACTGGCCATCATCGAGTGGCATAGTTGTAAGATGTATATCCTTTGTCCATCTGCCTCGTTTGCTTTTCTACTTTCCACTGAAGTGAGTTAAAAGCCCTTAAAACTGAATTCGCTTCTGTTCGTTATTCGCACTCATTTGTTGTCGTCGTCGTTGTTGTTGTTGTTTTCGTAGATGGTATTTTTCGTTTTTTGTAATTTATTGGCGCATATAGCGATGCTACTACTACTGCTGCTGCTGTTTTCTTTTGAAGTTGTTATTTTCTAGTTCATTTTTTTCATTCTGTTACAATTGAAGTTGTTTCGTTCTTTATTCGGAGCTGTATAGAATGTATGGCCAATAAATGTGGCATTAAGGATTTAAATGTGTGCCTCTGAACCTAAGCATGCATGGAACGAACTATATAGTTGATATATACATAGTTCCGTCTAATTTGAAGTAGTAAAGTAAGGAAATTTTAAGGTCGGACCGGGCCGACTATATGATACTTTGGTTATATACGATACTAGCTGGACCCGTGGCACTTCAAACTTAATACATCCATCACTAATATGAATACGGACGAGGAGTTAAACAAGATCTTAAGCGATTTAAACGAATCTTAATACACTTCATGTTAGTCTCATTTGGCGTATACGTATTAAGATGAAATCGAAAAAGTTATCCGATTACGATATTCAAAAATTTGAAATAAAATATTTGAACATTATACCAAACAATTTATCTTACAGCTCATTAGCAATAATGTGAATGGGAATGGTGACTCTAATTCAATGCAAGGAGAACATAAGACTACTAATATATTCATCGATCAAGCCATTGAACTTATGAGAAGGAATATCTTTACAATGCAGGATGTGGAAGATGAATCAAACACAATTATCTTAGGGGTAAACTAAGCTCTATCAAAATGTAATTCAATTCATAATGTTATATTCATTTCAATGCTTTCGAGACGACATCTAATACAATAGGATATGTTCTTATTTTGCTGGCCATATTTCCCGAATATCAACTAAAAGTCTATGAAGAGCTATTGACCACATTTCCAGATGGAGGAGATTTTGACGTGACATATACAAATATTCAAGATATGATCTATATGGATATGGTTATCAATGAAGCTATGCGTTTACTACCACCAATTCCATTCGTAGGAGGTGAAAATTCATACGACATCGAGCTATCCAATGGAATAGTTGTTCCGGCTGGAGTACAATTTATTATTAATATTTTCACAACGCACAGACGTAAGGATTTGTGGGGTCCCAAAGCTGACATGTTTGATCCCGATCATTTTTTGCCTAGTAACATGGAAGACAAACATCCGTATGCATTCATTCCCTTTACAAAGGGAATTCGGAACTGTATAGGTAGGTCGACAATAATGTCGAATTATTAATTTGTGCATATGTTACTCTTGAGAATATGTATATCACTTCTTTTAAATTAAGGCATGTTCGTCCGTCTGTCCACGTAAAATTATAAACATGGTACATGTCTCGTTTATGATCAGAATTGGATGACATTTTGTAAAACTCATTTATTTATCCTACTGAAATTTGTGAAAATCCTTTTCACTATAAAAATGGCACACGTGTGTGTTAATTAATTGTATTTTTACACTATACGCATGAGTTTTCTTATTTTGATAGCCATTTTGAGACCATGCGGCGCCACAGAACGATTGTCGAGAGAAAATTAGTCCTTCGCCTTGCTTAACTATAAAAAATTACATTGAGGCACGAATCGAATTTGCAAGAAGCCGAAAACCAGCGAGAAAAATATTCAATATAAGATACGAAAAGTGGTGGCACCGACAAATGGCAAAAGATAGGTGCACCTAAACATGGTAGAGTTGCACTAAAAGAGCCATTCATAAGCCTCAAAAACCGGAAAATCCGATTCGTGTTTCTTCCGGAACACGAAAAAAAGGATATAGCATTTTGGAAATCTGTTATCGGATATACCATGATGAGGCTTTGTAATTATTTGAAATTTATATGTATTTTCATGTTCACATATACAAAAGAATAAAATGTTATTCATTTATTAAAACCCACGTATGACATTTTTATAATGAAGAAACCAAGTGGATAATTTGAACTGTGACTCACTGTATTTCTGTCACTCAAAAAATTAAACATATGTTAAAATAAAAATCTTACGACCCAGTCGACCCGACCGACTTTTCTTCTTTCTGGTTTTAACTCGTTTAATTTTATATCTAACTAGCTGGACCCGTGGCACTTCGCTGCCCCTACCAAAGGCCAAAAAAAGTAAATCCATAATATGGTAATTTTTACGATGGAATGTGTAACTGACTTAGAATTGTGAAACGAGAAAAAACCGTAACTCAAGTGGCAGTGCATTCCAATATCGCGCAAATACTCCAAATTCGAGGTATCAAAATATTGGGGTTTCTGGAGGAGTGTGTGAAAGAGAATAACATCCTTAAGTGTCCATTACCATATATATTGAATAAATCTTTCAAAAGAACATCCAAGAAAGCGAGTAACATATTCCGACACGTGGTTGTCACTACGTAGATTATAAATAAAGCGTGTTATGGTATTAATAATTCGCTTTAGCTTATTAACATGTAAAACAATGGATCCCGAATACACTCCAAGTCCATATAAGAGCAGCGACATTAACAGAGCATTTGCCAGTATTAACTTTACAGGTTGCGTTAAATATAAATTAGATGCAAAAATTCTACGCAAAGTGTTCCAATATTTCCCCGCTAAAACAGTTGCTGTACAACAATAATTTTGCACAGAACGCAGTGCATAAAACGACATAGATGGATGTTTTTGTTATCTTCCATCAAAGTAGAAGTATCCATTGTAAAGCAGTAATAGGATCAGGGAATAAAAATTAAAAGGGTATCTAATTTTATCATATCCCAGTCTCCGATTTTAACGTGCCTTCTAGATGATCAAACGATTTATAATTAAAATTCACACTATTCACTTCGGTGTTTTTTAAGCCAAGTAACATTTTTGCCAAAGCAAACATGATTTCACAAACTGAAAAAAAACAGTAAGGAAATCAGTAAATTCGGACTGGGTATATTCTACATATGTATCCTAACAGACGTCGCCATTTTGAAGGAACACTGACATGAAATTGAACGAATTTAAATATGTGAAATTTATCTATATCTAAACCGACTAACATCAATCCTTACACATGTCATTCTGCAACCTATGCTAAATTTTGTAAATCGATTTTAAGCAAACTTGACACACGCTATTTGGTATATTGCTCGGTTTAAAATTTAATCTCAATCAGACATCTATTTATTACATGGTGTAAATTTACCATGAACCGAATTCAAGGAAAGTTACCAGAGATTAATTTATATCGGACGAACATATATATGGAAGCTACATCTAAATCTGAACAGATTTTCACGAAACTTTGCTAGACTATTCTAGACTTAATTCAGTACACTATGCCAAAATTCGTGCAAATCGAATGATTTTCAGGGGCTTTAGTGCACCATTTACATAAAATCGGACGAAAATATATATGGGAGCTATATCTAAATCTGAACCGATTTTCACGAAACTTAGCATACATCATTCTTGACCTAATTTAGTAGGCTGTACCAAATTTCGTGCAAATCGAAAGATATATAGAGACCATTTACATTAAATCGGACAAACATATATATGGGAGCTATATCTAAATTTGAACCGACTTTTATGAAACTTAGAGCAATCATTCAAATTCAGTACGCTATGCCAAAATCTATATAAATCTGAATAGTTTTTCACGAAACTTAGCACACATCATTCTACGCTATGCCAAAATTCATGCAAATGGAATGATATATAGCGATTTTGGTGTGCCAATTATGGAGGCTTTAGTGCACCATTTACATAAAATCGGACGAAAATATGTATGGGAGCTATATCTAAATCTGAACCGATTTTCACGAAACTTTGTACAAATCATTCTAGACTTAATTCAGAACGCTATGCCAAAATTCATGTAAATCGAATATATATATAGCGACTTTGGTGTACAAATTACCTAAAATCGGTTGAAACTATATATGGGAGTTATATCTAAATCTAAACCGATTTTCACGAAACTTAGCATACATCATTCTTGACCTAATGTAGTAGGCAGTACCAAATTTCGTGCAAATCGATAGATATATAGAGATCATTTACATTAAATCGGACACAAATATATATATATATATATATATATATGTGGGAGCTATATCTAAATCTGAACCTATTTTCATGAAACTTAGCACAATCATTCTAGACTTAATTCAGTACGCTGTGCCAAATTTTTGCAAGTCGAATGATATATAGCGGCTTTGGTGTACCAATTACCTAAAATTGGGCGAAACTATATATGGGAGCTATATCTAAATCTGAACCGATTTTCTTTACCTAGTAGGCTATACCAAAAAATTTCGTGAAAATCGAAAGATATATAGGGACCATTTCATGCATAAATCGACTCAGAAAGTTATTCTATGCTTATTCTCAAAAGGAACCATGGGTCTATCTCGATTTCTTTTGCCTGTTACAAACATATGCACAAAGTAATAATACCCTGAAACACAGTTTGGTGAAGGGTATAAAGAGGGCAAATGTGTGTACAGTACTAATTTATGTATACAGTCCAAATTATTTAAATCGCTTCATGCTCAAATTTTACGAATTCTGTCATCAGTAATGTGTACAGTACTATTTTGTGTATAGAGTCCACATTATTTAAATCTCTGCGTACTCGAATTGTACGAACTCTGTCATTAGTATCACTCTTTTGATTCAGATATTTCCTCCTTTATCATTTTCATAACAACAAATTGGAAATTGGCAACACCTACATAAAGGTGGTTTATGAACATAGTAAACATCTGTGGTTTGTATAATTACTAACACTTTGCTATAATTACCAATTTCAATTCTTTGCTATAATGGCCTATTCTGATCCAAAAAGGGGGCAATTTGTATGGGGGCTACTGTTTCCCCTGCCCCCATCAAAAAATTAAGTACCCTATGTTACCACAAATGTACTCAAAAATCGACTATGAAAATTTCATGAAAATCCGTTCAGTAGTTTAGGAGTCTATAGCTAACACTGATCAAACAAACTAACTAACAAACAGAAATTGATTTTTATATATATAGATATGCTCCGAAGACTCCATTAAGTGTCGTCATATCCACTAGCTAAGTCGATCTAGACATGTGCGTCCGTATGTCTGTCCATTATAATTTGTAAACACGATGCAGGCCATAGTTGTGGACGAATCGTCATGAAATTTTGCATGTAGGTTCAGTTTGGGCCAAAGAAGTCCCTTGGAATATTGGCCGGTCTTCGTCTACACAGCCGTTCTAAGTATTTGATCAGATCCCCTTCACCGTGTAAAACCCCCTAATGTTGACGACCCCCGCAATCGTATAAAGAACCACGATCTGCGTAAGTAAATCAGACGATTACGCACTGTATTATAGCTGCCATGAAACGAGACATGATTTGGCTGCGGATTTATGGTTAACAGGAGAATAAAAGACCTCGTCTCCAGATTCACTCCAGTAGATGAGCGAATTGCTATAATCCGCATAAAAGCGAAGTTCTTCTACATCAGTGTTATTAGCAGCTCCAGATACAAGCATTTCGATATACACATTGATCATGTTGTGATAGACGGAAGGCATTCATCCAGTGTATTAGACGTTCGATCGATCCGAGGAGGGAATATCGATTCGTACCACTACCTTGTAGCAGCCAAGGTTCGCACTCGTCTAAATGTTGCAACAAAGGTGCGATCTAACACAACACGGAAACTCGACGTCGAAAAGCTGCAAACACAATAGTTAGCCTGGGCATACTCCGCTCAACTTACCCACCTGATTCACGAAATCACTTCTTGTCCCGATAAGAGTATATAAGCACAATGACAGAGAATTGCCCACTCCCTACAAACTGTAGCAAAAGCAACACTTGGGTACCAAAAACCACCACCAAGAAACCCATGGTGCGATCAGGAGTGTCGTAATGTTACTGATGTGAAAAACGCAGCGAATAAGGCAACCCTGCAGACAGTAGCAACACGTAATGTAATGGAGAATTATCGGGGGAAAAGAAGAGAGGATAAACGTGCTCCAGAACCAATAAGAGATGATGGTATAGAGTGTATACTATCTAGCCAAGATGAGGTCATAAAAGCAATTAATCGGCTCAAGAACAATAAAGCAACAGGGGCCGACGGGTTACCAGCCGAACTATTTAAGACTGGTGGTGAGATGCTGGTCAGGAGCATGCACCATCTGATTAGCACAATTTGGCTAGATGAATGCATGCCCAATGATTGGAACCTCAGCATCTTGTGTCCCGTGCACAAGACGATATGTGCCAACTATAGAGGAATCGCATATAAAGTGATATTCAGTGTGCTGTGTGAACGATTGAAGTCAATGGTCGATGACATTATTGGACCATACCAATGCGGCTTCAGACCTGCAAATCCACCATTGACCAGATTTTCACTCTGCGCCAAATCCTGGAAAAGACCCACGAAAAACAGATCGACACATACTACCTATTCGTCGACTATAGAGCCGCATTTGACAGTCCTATCCATGTCTGCGTTCGGCATTCCTGCAAATTAATACGGCTATGCAGGATAAATTCAAGTGGCATAAGTTCCGCAGTTAAAGTCGGAAAGGACCTATCGGAGCCCTTCAATACCGAACGAGGATTCAGACATGGTGACTGTTTGTCTTCTGATCTTTTTAAAAAGAGTACAAATGTCGCAAAATTGATCCATTTTTTATTTGGGGTTTCTCTTAATCTATGCAAGTCTTAAGGGAGTTTTGTGCTGATTCTTCTTAGGGGGGGATTGTTAAATCGTCAGCTAAGCTGGCTGCTTCAGATCAATACCAGGGTCAGAACTTCCAAAAACTGTTTATGGTAAGCAAGGCCTGAGCTGAACCTCTTCTATGATAATCCTTGGTATTTCGAGTTTCGTAAGCTTAATTGGAATCAAGTCAATAATGATTTCATTTCTTTTATGTCAAAGGCAAACTTACGTCGATTCAGAGAATTCAAACAATTTTCCATTTAATACCACAAAGTTTTCCCAACTCTGCAAACACAAATAAGTTTAAAAAATTGTTTACTTCATTTTGCCCCAGTCAATTCGTTTACATTTTTTCTCCATTTGAGGATATGTATTTTTTTGCATTTATATGGTTGTATTTATTTATTTTCACACGTTCGACCACATACCTAAGTGGTGCATGCATAAATTGTACACACTCGTACATACTACATCACAGAACAGTTTCCTTCGCTGATTTTCTAAATATTTATTTTCATCTTTTGTATAGATTTCGCTTCTAGTCCATTCGATAAATTATTTCAGTCCCCCGTCCATGCTGCTTTGGCGCTATCGAACTAAGTGATGGCATAACAGTGCCAGAAGCCACCATCAACAAATTCGCACTCAGGCGAACAATACGCCAACCAACCGATCGACCGACCTAGCCACCGAACCGGACCGACCATCCGACCAACCACTCACTTTTCCACAACCATTTTAATGGTTAATAGTTCTTTTGTTAAAAGTCAATGAATATTTTATTCAGTCGTCGACGTTTTTTCTCCATTTGTCCGGTATACGGATGGGAGTTTTAGTGGAGGGGGAGATTCCTTTTCCCCGTGTTCGGCGAGAAAGTTGGAGAAAACATCTTCAAACTTCCTCGTTAAATTTATTTTATAGTCATCAGGTTTAAAAGTGACGCAAAAAGTGTTACATTTCATTCGAAATCGTTTTTGTTGTTGTTGTTGCTGTTGTTTTATTCGCATAGCAAAAACTTTAGATGAGCAGAGCTGATATGAATGGTGTGGGGTTGAAAACACTTAATAAAATTGCTTTTAAATGAGAAAATGGTCTTTAATGTAAGCGAAATAAAATGAAGTTTTATCGAATTATATACACCAATAAGCGAAAGAATGGAAACATAATGGAATGCAACGATAGCAGAAGATGAGGAAGTGGCGGAAATGGGATATAGGAATTGTTTTCAACAAAATCTGTTGTAGTATGATCCAAAATACGCTGGTTCTAAATGTTAGATTTTCTTTGGAAAACAATAATTGTTTAGAAAATGGCTGTAGGTCAATTTCGATTTGGGTCATCTTTGGAAACTAAAAAGGAGATAACAATGATGTTCTACATTTTAAGGGTTTTATTGACACCCACCCACTATAAGTAGCTGTAATTTGGATAATTTTAAAAATAAATGTCCAAGGTTTGGGTTGTGAAAAATTCATGTGAAGAAAATTATAAGAAAATCATATAAATAAAAGGATATAAATTTACCTTGACATACGAATTGAAATATTACAAACTACCATGAAGATTGTCTAAATAACGGTTCTCAATTTTCGTTTTCAGACAATTTGGAAACGATTTAAAAATGTCCATCCATTTGTCAGACTGTTTCACATTATAACTCTCAAAGGAGAAGCTTGATCCGATTTTTAACACGTTGTAATATATATTTCCTTAAGGGGACCCCCCCATTCTCCGTTTTTTTTTTTATTTAATTCGAACAAATTTTCACGTAAAAATCTCAAGAACTCTTGAAGATATAGCCGATTTATTGTGTCAGCATTAAGTGACAGCTGAAGGGCTTTCAAACTTTAAACGCGTTTTTCTCCAAACATTGGTTTTGCGAATGGCGGGCACGATAACTCAAAAACTTATAACCCAATCGATTCAATGTTTGTACACGTTTCTCTGTGAGTGTATAGCTATCATATGAACCAATGAACGCCTCTCTTCAATTACTTGAGGATTCTCAGCTACCCGTAGTTGGATGATTATGTAAGCACGATATGTGGCTGTAGCTGAATCACAATTTGTGTAGTACGTTTTGATATTATTTATGCATTGCGAGACAGTCAAGCGAATTCAAGTGCCATACTTTTGAAATTGATAACCCTATACATCCCCAAAATAGGGCCAAAAAGTTAATATTTTTGCATCTGATATTAAGCGGTTTGATTATCCGAATTAATTAAAATTTGGACAAAACTAGATGTAGTGCGCAAATACGGTCCTCATGCACATTTATCAATTTTGTGAACGTTTTTCAACCGAATTTGGTATTTTGGGTATTGTATAGAATTTGACTAGATTTCGGTTTGCCCCATATAACGGTATACCCCATTATTCGGGATTTTTGGGATTTTAGGCACGTTTTTTTAAACTAATTGGCTGTCTTTATGTATTTTAGGTTCTAATTGGGTAGCAGATATTCCTCTATCGATATTGGTTAACGTTTTAAAATAGTCCCCATATAACAGTACCTCAGAAATTTTGGTATTAAGGGGAGCTTCGACACGTTTTTCAACCAAGTTGGTTGTAATTTTATATTTTCGATTTTCATTTATTGGAATGACTGATATCATAAGTAGGAACGGATCGAACCTATCTGAAGTATTTTCGAAAAAATGTTTGTGTAACTTAATTGTGGTCGGTTGAACCATCTGCCCAAAACTAGGATCGATTCTTCAACATCCATTGTACAATACTTCATATATAGTTACTTCTAAATATTTTCTCTTTTCTGTTAAGTTTATACAATTTTGATTTGAAAATATATATAAAAATATATTCTTTTATGATTTATTACAGTTTAACTAAATATCTATTATACTAGATCTATTAAAAACAATGCATTTCTTTTAAGAAAACATGTAACAAAGATTCAGTCGGTGTTGCTGACAGATATATACTCTCAGCCTATGGTTTGAGAATGTATTCCAAATTTCACACACGTTTTATTATTCGCTTCGGATATTCAATTTGTTTAATATCGGATTTGAAAATATTGAAAATGTTGGCCATTTGTGGGGGAGATACCAGAAGGAGTGGAGCAATGGGTCCCATCTTCGCACTTGATGTAGGTTTGGTAATGATTATAGGTCGTGCAAAGTTTGTTTCAACTCTTATAGTCCGTTCTCATGATATTATAAAAGTAATTTTTAGCACAATTGTGGGGAAGAAACCAGAAGGAGTGGACTGATGTTCCCCATCTTCCAACATAAACTTAGTATAGAAAAGTAATCCCGTCGTGTCCGTCATTTGTAAAAACATTGCTTGGAGTAATACGCGTTTAAAGTTTGAGAAGCTCTTTGTCGTCGCTTGATGCTGACACATAAATTGGCTATGTCTTTAAGAGTTGTTGAGATTTTCACTTGAAAATTTAAAGGGACATTCTTGAAGACTCGAATTAAAACCAGTAAGGAAAGTAGTAAAGTCGGACTGGGCCGACTATATGATACCCTTCACCACTTTGGGTATATTCTACATATGTATCCTAACAGACGTCGGGTTTTTGTTATATATCTATATCTGAACCGATTATAGGAAAACTTGCCAGAGACTTATGTATATTACTTCAATACGTTGTGTCAAAAGATTTCCAGGGACTTTGGTGCACCATTTACCTAAAATCGGTCGAAACTATATATGGGAGCTATATCTAAATCTGAACCGATTTTCACGAAACTTTGCACACATCATTCTAGACTTAATTCAGTACGCTATGCCAAAATTTGTGCAAATCAAAAGATTTCCAGGGACTTTAGTGGACTATTTACCTAAAATCGGACGTAACTATATATGGGAGCTATAACTAAATCTGAACCGATTTTCACGAAACTTTGCACACATCATTCTAGGCCTAATTCATTACGCTATGCCAAATTTCGTGCAAATCGAAAGATATATAGGGACTTTGGTACACTATTTACCTAAAATCGGACGTAACTATATATGGGATCTATATCTAAATCTGAACCGATTTTCACAAAACTTTGCACACATTATTCTAGACTTAATTGAGTACCTTGTGCCGAAATTCGTGCAAATCGAAAGATATATAGGGACTTTGGTACACTATTTACCTAAAATCGGACGTAACTATATATGGGATCTATATCTAAATCTGAACCGATTTTCACAAAAATTTGCACACATCATTCTAGGCTTAATTCAGTACGCTATGCCAAATTTCGTCCAAATCGAAAGTTATATAGGGACTTTGGTACACCATTCACATTAAATCGATATTTAATTAATATATATGGGAGCTATATCTAAATTTGATCCGATTTTTCCCAATTTCAATAGGGTTCGTCCTTGGGCCGAATAAGTGACCTGTGCCAAATTTCATCCAATTCGGTTTATAAATGCGACCTGTACTTTGTTTACAATTTAACATGGACAAACAGACGGACGGACATGCATAAATCGACTCAGAAAGTGATTCTATGCATATTCTCAAAAGGAACCATGGGTCTATCTCGATTATTTTTGCCTGTTACAAACATATGCACAAAGACATAATGCCCTGTACCACAGTGTGGTGAAGGGTATAAAAACTAAAATTCAGTTTTTTTACAACCGCTACATCAACGATTTTGATAAACATTGATACTTTGGTGAACTATTTGTAAAATCAGACAAAACAATATATGGAAACCGTATCTAAATCTGAACCGATTTGTCAATTTCTATGGGATTGGTACATGGACGAAATGAAAAAAACGTGCAATATGTAAATGACATTTTTAAATACTTTGAGTTTTTCTATTATTTAACACACATACGGGCAGATAAACACGACTAAATTTATATATTATTGGCCAGCAATGTATCAGACCATTGTGGTCAACCTATATTGCATCGCCATGTACTTTCAAGAATGTCACGCTGAGAACTGAAATATGTAACAAGCAGCTCATTTACATGGCCAAACGAAACATTTTATATGACGTTAGTATAGGAATATGTTTTCATTCCTACATGATTTATTGTATAAAATTATATGTTTACATGCATTAAGAATGTTCTGATGGGTTTCAAGGAGTACCTAAATAAAGAGTTCAACGGGAGAGGTTCATGTATAGTTCCAAATGCCAAAACGCATTTTCCCACTGTCACATAATTTTGGGACATTTATATGGAGGCTATGCCAAAACATGGACCTATATGAAAATTTTTTGCGAATATTTGTTTTATTCACCATGAACCCGGTAAACCAAGTTACAACTACGATCGAAAATAATGCTGGACTTTTATATAGCGGATGCACCAAAACTTCGACTTATATTGACAATTTTCTTCAAAGAAGATTTTTACTATCCAAGAACCAATCAATGTATTTACAAATTTTCAAAATCTAAATATTGCGATCCCTATCGTAGCTTCAACAGACAGACGAGTATGACTAAATCGAAAAAGATTTTTTTATAATTACATATGTACTGTGACGGTGGAAGTCGCCATCTCGTTTCCACCCACACTATCGGATCGAGGGATGAGGTGGAATCATTTTTTTTATACATTATAATTATATCCCATGGTTACCTGAATTGTTTTTATTGAAATACATGTTGAATTTATTTAACCCTTCTTTGTACCCACATTATTATACCAATTACAAGTGAACAACAAAAACACAAGTGCCCGGGAACTATTCAAGGAGAACCGGTGAGTATAGTGCGTGAACAGAGTGAAATTTATAAGCGTGTTTCGTAGGCCGCTTATAACCCGGGAAATTCGTGGACATTTATAAGCGTGTTTCGTACGCCGCTTATTGTGCTTCGACAAAACGCTCGTGAATAAGCGTGTTTCGTACGCCGCTTATTGTGCTTCGCCGCTCGCGAATATTGTGCCGCTTATTGTGCTTCGACAAAACGCTCGTGAATAAGCGTGTTTCGTACGCCGCTTATTGTGCTTCGACAAAACGCTCGTGAATAAGCGTGTTTCGTACGCCGCTTATTGTGCTTCGACAAAACGCTCGTGAATAAGCGTGTTTCCGCTTATTGTGCTTCGACAAAACGCTCGTGAATAAGTGTTTCGTACGTGTTTATTGTGCGACAAAACGCTCGTGAATAAGCGTGTTTCGTACCGCTTATTGTGCTTCGACAAAACGCTCGTGAATAAGCGTGTTTCGTACGCCGCTTATCGCTCTTCGACCAAGCGTTTGTGAATCAGCGTGTAAGCGTGCGTACGCCGCTTACTGTACTAAGAGGCAGCGTGGGATTTTCCGCAGCTTGAGAGCGATCAACTAGCAGGTCATCTTTACAAGCGTGTTGCCTACGCCGCTACCGATCAACATCCGACGCCGAGCGTGTTGCCTACGCCGCTCCCGACCAACAGCCGACGCTAAGCGTGTTGCCAAAGCCGCATAAGCGCATTAACGCCGCTGACCAGCTAGCGAGTAGCAGGACGGACAGCGAGTTTCCCTACGCCGCTGCGGAGATTGCCAACTGTGGACGCTAAGCGTGTTGCCAACGCCGCTTACGAGCCTGGACTGTGAGAGTCAGCCAAAGATCCCCATCGGATTTTCCAACTAAAATCCCTCTGTACCACAAGTCTTCCCGTCTTGTCTACCGATACTAATAAACAAAACTAGCCACAAACCTAAAACACATCTTTTCTTTACTCCGGTCACGCAATTTATAAATTTCTGTGTCGGACCCTTGGCCACCGCGAGCTTACCTCAGCCAACGGAGGCAAAAGTGTCCTTACCGTGGCGCCCGAGCAGGGACCAAAGGAGTAAAGATTAAACAGTTAAAACAAAGAAGGTAAGTGGCTAGTTCCGACAGGCAGGATGACTTTGCGTACATCATGGGCATACAGTCTGCGGAAAGAGGAGTTAGGAAATTACCTCAATGAGTTCGGCCTCGATATCAGCGGAACAGCGGAACTTCGATGAACTCCGAAGACGCTTCGGACAATTCTTAGGAGAAGACCACGAGCCTGAGGATTTACAACGGCTATTGCAGTTGCAGGAACTGCACGAGCAACAGACCCCGAGACCAGACAGTAAGGCGGGAGTTTCACCCAAGCGAGGGCCTACCCTTGCCATCACAGATCCCAGCGGGGTCAGCCACCCCTACGGCCACGACGGGTGAACGAACTACGTTACCTCCCCTTACTGATATCCGAGCCATTGCCGATCAAGTACGTAAGTGGAATATTAGCTTTGACGGAGGACATGACCCCCTGGAATTTCTAGAAAGGGTAGAAGAACTGGCTGGTATTTACGCGGTGAAGTTGGACATGTTTCCGAAAATGATGCCAGAAGTTATGAGAGGAAAGGCTTGGGTGTGGTTCCGTAATAATAACCGACATTGGCAGACCGAGTGGAGACTTCCTTCCATCCCGATACTTTGAACATCTGGAGGATGAAATTCGCAAACGAAGTCAACGGGCCAAAGAGACGTTCCGGGACTATTCCCTCAGCATGCAAAACTTAATGCGACACAGCAACTACACCGAGGAGCAGAAACTGGAGAGAATCTTCAAGAACGCGCGGCCGGAATATCTGTGGTATATCCGACGACGAGATTTCAACTCCCTGCACGATTTGTTGCAGATGGCGGACGACCTGAAAAGTCTGCCGGCCATAGCACCTGTATCCCGAGAACAGCATCGCCGCATAGACCCTGCCGACAGTTTCCTAGACAATCCCCAGCTGCCGCCGATTAATCCTAGAACAGCTTGCAGGCGATGTGGACGAGAAGGGCATTTCGCTGCAAGCTGCCGAAGCGAACCCATATTGTTTTGTTGGGAGTGTGGCCGGAGAGAGATACGGACCATTGAATGCTGTCGGAGAAACTCGGGAAACATGAATCGGGCCCGTCCTGTACGAGGGGAGACGGGTCCGCAGATGTTGCCAGGCCCTCAGAACTAGACACCTCCCTGCACCTAGAACCTACCCGTCTGGTGGCCATGGTTGGCATCGGAAAACATCGCATCGCTGCCACCGTCGATACTGGAGCCACCAGCACTTTCATCAGCGAAGCCGTTGTGACCACCCTTGGAAATATCGTGACCCCGATCCCGTTCACGGCAAATGTAACATTGGCAGACGGTTCCCAGCGACAGGTACAGCGGGCCGTAGAGGTCACGATTGATCTTGGCAATCAACAAGTTCCAACACGACTGTTGGTTATGCCCGATGCCACAGAAGACATGATTTTAGGATTGGATTTTCTGGTCAAAATCGGCGCCCGGCTGACGATGGCCGGTCTCTCCTTTTTCTTCTCTATGGCTCGGTGTGAGACGGGGGCCATGGAACGGCATCGTTACATCAGTACTACTTGCGAATGTGAGGCCGTGCAACTACAGTGTCGTCGGACTACGGAGGCGCAAAATAAACCCGAGGGACCTTTACCGGTAAGTGCACACGCGGTAACGGAACAAAAACGAATTCAACAGTTTTTAGACGAGGAGCTCCAAAAGTTCAAAGATATTCACGGGCCTTCCACCGCTGCGAGCCATCGAATTGTGATGACCGATTATCGGCCTTTCAAGCTACGTTACGCGGCCCGTAATCCAGCCATGCAAGCGGTAATTGATGCTAAGATCAACGAGCTATTGTCCAATGGGTTCATCGAACGATCGTCTAATCCTTATAGCTCACCCATCACGTTGGCACAAAAGAAAAACGGGTCCTGGCGGGATTTCCGCCACCTGAATAGCAAATCGGATCCCGACGCGTACCCGCTGCCTCGTATTCAGTCGATTCTTGATAGACTCCGGGAGGCCAGATATGTTAGCAGTATAGACCTCAAGGATGGGTACTGGCAGATCCCCCTGGAAGAAGGAAGTCGGAAGTACACCGCCTTCACTGTGGCTGGAAGGGGGCTCTTTCAGTGGCGGGTTATGCCTTTCGGCCTGCACTCGGCGCCAGCTACGTTCCAGAGAGCCCTAGATGGAGTCATAAGGCCGGAACTCGAACCATTTGCTTTCGCGTACTTGGATGACATTATTGTCATAGGAAGGAACTTAGAGGAACACCTAGCTAACCTCCGGGAGGTGTTTCGTAGATTACGGAAAGCGAACTTGCGGATCAACTCGGAAAAGTGTCACTTCTTCCAACGAGAAGCCAAATATTTGGGACATGTGGTGAGTGGCGATGGAATTCAAACCGATCCGGACAAAGTCGCCGCTATTCAAGAGATGAAACCCCCGGAGAATCTGAAGGAATTAAGGCGGTTTCGGGCGTAGTTTCCTGGTACCGGCGTTTCATACCGGAATTTGCAACCCTAGCCCACCCGCTGACGTCGCTGTTGAAGAAGGGGAAACATTGGCGTTGGACCGAGGAACAACAGACCGTTTTTGAGTTAATGAAGGCGAGGTTGACCCAAGCACCAGTACTGGCATGCCCTGATTTTGGACATACGTTTCTGTTACAAACAGATGCCAGTGATTGCGGTGTAGGCGCGGTACTCACGCAGGAATTCGAGGAAGGAGAGCGCGTAATCGCTTACGCTAGCCGTACCCTTAATGGGGCAGAGAAAAATTATTCGGCCACAGAAAAAGAGTGTTTGGCGATTGTCTGGGGAATCCGAAAGATGCGACCCTACCTAGAAGGATATGAGTTCCAGGTGCTCACCGACCATTTGGCGCTAAAATGGCTGAACTCCATCGACAATCCCACTGGAAGGTTGGCTAGATGGGCTTTGGAGCTCCAGCAGTATCGCTACACGATCAAGTATCGGAAAGGTGGGCTTAACGTAGTGGCGGACGCATTATCACGCCAGCCTGCCGAATCGTTACAACGCGCCGTAGCGCAGTCAACAGTCGAGTGCATGTGGGTACGATCGAAGATGGAGGAGATACGGACCAATCCGAAGAAGTAGAGAGAGAGTCACATTCCACGGCATTCGGACGAAGTGGACGAGACACGGTGAAAGCTATGTGTTCCAGGAAATTTACGCGAGCGCGTTTTACAGGAATGTCACGATCAACCCACAGGCCCGGGAAACGTATTTGCGAACGGTACTATTGGCCCGGAATGATGCGCGATATTGCGAAGTATGTGCCTGGTTGTGCCTCCTGTCAGCAATATAAGCCAAGAGCAA
>NW_026886806.1:0-7891 GCF_032173495.1 Musca vetustissima | reverse complement strand
GGGTCCTCCAAAATATTCTTTAAATAATCCACGCCTACCATGGGTCCTCCAAAATATTCTTTAAATAATCCACGCCTACCATGGGTCCTCCAAAATATTCTTTAAATAATCCACGCCTACCATGGGTCCTCCAAAATATTCTTTAAATAATCCACGCCTACCATGGGTCCTCCAAAATATTCTTTAAATAATCCACGCCTACCATGGGTCCTCCAAAATATTCTTTAAATAATCCACGCCTACCATGGGTCCTCCAAAATATTCTTTAAATAATCCACGCCTACCATGGGTCCTCCAAAATATTCTTTAAATAATCCACGCCTACCATGGGTCCTCCAAAATATTCTTTAAATAATCCACGCCTACCATGGGACCTCCAAAATATCCTTTAAATAATCCACGCCTGCCATGGGACCTCCAAAATATTCTTTAAATAATCCACGCCTACCATGGGACCTCCAAAATATTCTTTAAATAATCCACGCCGACCATGGAACCTCCAAAATATTCTTTAAATAATCTACGCCTTCTATAAACCCCCAATGATAAATTTATTTTTTAAATAATCCACGTTTTCTTTAGGACCTCAAAAAATATTCTTTAAATAATAGGACCTGCAAAAAAATAATCGTTAAATAACCCAAGCTATTAGAGGACCACAAAAGAATATTTAGTAAATAATCCACGTCTTCTTTAGGACCTCAAAAATTATTCTTTAAATAATCCCCTCCTTTTATAGGATCTCAACAAAGCTTCCTTAAATAACCCTCTGTCTATAGGACGTCAAAAAATATTATTTAATAATCCGCGACATTTATAGAACTTCAAAAAAATATTCTTTTAATAATAAATGCCCTCTAAAGGACTTCAAAAAGTTGTACACCTTCGAGAGGACTTCAAAAAATATCGTTTAAGTAATCCTCCTATGACCTTAAAAATATTCTTAAAATAATCCACACCATCTATAGGATCTGAAAAAAACATCTTTAAATAACCCAAGCCATTAGAGGACCACAAAAATATTCTGTAAATAATCCACGTCTTCTTTAGGACTTCAAAAATTATTCTTTAAATAATCCAGAATTTCTATAGGACCTGACGTCAAAATATATTCCGCGATATTTATAGGACTTAAAAAAGATCTTTTAATAGTCTTCTTCTAAAGGACCTCAAAAAGTTGAACACCTTCGAGAGGACTTCAAAAAATATCGTTTAAGTAATCCTCCTACGACCTGAAAAATATTCTTTAAATAATGTACACCTTCTATAGGACCTGAAAAATAATCTTTAAATAGCCCAAGCCATTAGAGGACCACAAAAAATATTCTGTAAATAATCCACGTCTTCTTTAGGACCTCAAAAATTATTCTTTAAATAATCCCCTCCTTTTATAGGACCTCAAAAAAGATTCCTTAAATAACCCTCTTTCTATAGGACGTCAAAAAATATTATGGGACTTCAAAAAATATTCTTATAATAATCCATGCCTTCTAAAGGACCTCAAAAAGTTGTACACCTTCGAGAGGACTTCAAAAATTATCGTTTAAGTAATCCTCCTATGACCTCAAAATACCATCTATAGGATCTGAAAAAAAATCTTTAAATGACCCAAGCCATTAGAGGACCATAAAAGAATATTTAGTAAATAATCCACGTCTTCTTTAGGACCTCAAAAATTATTCTTTAAATAATCCCCTCCTTTTATAGGACCTCAAAAAAGATTCCTTAAATAACCCTCTTTCTATATGACGACATTTATAGGACTTCAAAAAATATTATTTTAATAATCCATGCCTTCTTTATGATTTTAAAAAGTTATACGCCTTCGAGAGGACTTCAAAACATAACGTTTAAGTAATCCAACCCTTCTATATGACCTCAAAAATATTCTTTAAATAATCCACACTTCTATAGAACCTCAAAAAAATTCTCTAAATAATCCACACTTCTGTAGAACCTCAAAAAAATAAATAAATAAATAAATAAATAAATAAAATATAATAATGAAATATTCTATAAATAATCCACGACTTCGAGGAGACCTTAAAATATATTCTTTAAATAATCTTTCCACTAATCCACACCTTCAATAGGACCTCAAAAATATGCATATGAACTATTTGATTTCATTAATCATTCATTTCGGGCTTCATCTAACATTTTATTTGTATACATATTCAAAAATTGTACATTTTGGGTCACCCTTTATACACAGGTATTATTATTTTTGTTAAGTATACAAGTAAATATTTTAAGTTTAATAGAAAATGGTAAATTGAAGCGTATTTGGTTTGGTTTCTTTAAAAAGTTTACAACAGTTTTTTTTGTATTTAGTTTTCAGTTAAATAAAGTTTTGTTTCTGTGTTTTAAGTTTTCACAGTTTTTCATTTCACATTTGAAATTGAAGATATGTAACTAGGTTTCATTATATAATATGTATATATATATTTAGTTAGTACATAGATTAATTAATTTGTTTATGCTTATTTTCTTAAGTATTGTTGTTGTAATACAATATATATGATGCCAAACTTAAAGTTTTCCCTGCCTTATCCTTTAGACCTTTACATAAAACCTTGTTTTTTTAATTTATTTTTTATTACTTTTTTATATATATAAATACATAAATATATATTTGATTATATTTATAGCCAGTTGCGTATATGTATTTGTATTACAAACATACATACATGGGTACAAAACAAGAAAAAAATCTATTTAGCTCGTCTTGTATTTAAATATTATTGTATTTGTTTTTTTGTTTGTATTTTTAATATATATTTAACATTTAATCTTAATAGCTGTTAATAAGTATTGATTTATTTTTTTTTTTTTTTAATTATTTTTACATGTCTTTATGTTCCAGGTTTTTTGTAATAGTATTTTATTTTTATTTTATGCATTTTTTTCTTCATTTGAAATCTAAGAATAAAGAGTTACAAGGAAACTAGTGATTCGTTAAAGTTTCGTTAAGTTTTAGTTTTTTTTTAATTTGCAGTGTGCGTTGCATTAAAGACTTGTTATTCGTTTTTTCTTCTTTTTATTATTTTTGTTGTTAAATGTTAGTTAAATTACTTTTGTTGTATTTAGCGAAAGAGGAAGTAAAAAAGACTAACTACAGTTAATAGATAACTATGTCTAGAGATATAAATACAAAGAAGACTAACAGCCATTTATTGTTTGAATTTCACATTGAAGATATTTGTTTTTAGCCTAGAAAAAAGATTTTAATTTTAGTGGTTAAGTTTCGCTTATTTTCTTCTTCTCTAATTAATTTGTCCATGATTTTAATTTTAAAAACAAAATGATTTGTATTAGCAAAGAAACCATTGATTTTGCGTAGTGGGTTTCTATGAAGAAGATCTTCTGCCACGCCACGGACCTGTAAAAATATTTCTTAAATAATCAACGCTTCTATAGGATGTGAAAAAATATTCCTTAAATAATCAACGCTTCTATAGGATCTGAAAAAATAATCCTTAAACAATCCATGCTACGCACCTGAAAAAATATTCCTTAAATAATCAACGCCACGGATCTGAAAAAAATATTCCTAAAATAATCCACGCCACGGACCTGTAAAAATATTTCTTAAATAATCAACGCTTCTATAGGACCTGAAAAAATATTCGTTAAATAACACTGTGCGACAAATTTGAATTTTTTTTGATAATTACCGGGAAATTCCAACAGATTATGAAAGAGGGGCTAAAAAAAGAAGGCACGTGTATCGGAGTTTTGGAAGTTTACGTCGGGGGATAATGTAAAACGAAGGGACAATATTTCCCCTTTTCAAGAATTTTGATAATTTTCGAATTATGATTTATTGAAATTCTTGCATTTTAGGTATATACTGTCTTCGGCAATATTATTGATAAAATATCGAGGAATATTTTTGTATACAACTTTAACCCTCAACTGATTCATTGAAGGGGTCTTCTCGGTCCCCTTTTCCAGTAACATGAAACTTAATTTTAGGTATATAATGTATAATGCGCCCCCTTTTTTGGTTACCTCCCGGCGTAAACTTTCAAAAAGCGGACACACGTGCCTTCTTTTTTAGCCCCTCTTTTATAATCTGTTGGAATTTCCCGGTAATTATTTTTTGCGTTGCACAGTGCAATCAACGCTTTTATAGGACCTGAAAAAATTCCTTGAATAAACCACGGACCTGAAAAAATATTTCTTAAACAATCTACGCCTTCTATAGAACCTGAAGAAATATTCTTTGAATAATCCACGCATCCTATAGAACCTAAAAAAATATTTTTGGACTAATCCATGCCTTTTATAGGACCTGAAAAAATATTCTTTGAATAATCCACGTCTTCTATAGGACCTGAAAAAATATTCCTTATTCCTGAAAAAAATATTCCTTAAAGAATCCATCAGCGATGGACATTTGCAGAGGACGTGCTCAATTGTTTCAAGTTCTTCTTCGTCCTCACATAGACGACAGTAATCCCCTCCACTGTAGTCCCATCAGTTATAATCCCCACAACGATTTTGATCTCCCTCTTGCTGTGTTCCAGCAGCGAAGACGTTCTTTTACGAGAGAATTCAGAACAGATAGATTTAGAGATTCTGCAAGCAGGTTCCCTTAGCCATCTACCGACTACCTCGCAAAGAAACGGATTCTGCCAATGAAATAGCTAATGGGGGGTTTCACAGATCTCCCAATCAGAATACTGGACGACTGTGACCCCCCTCGAGCAAGCTCGTTGGCTATCTCATTCCCTTCAATGTCGTTATGTCCTGGAACCCAGCATAGCCCAACTATCTGTCGTATATCATTCAGAGCGGTCTTACAATCATGAACTGCTTTCGAGTTTATAGTATGCGACTTCACCGCTTTCAGGGCCGCCTGACTAAAAAGCATTAAGTGCTTTTACTATCTCGGCCGCTTTCGTGACTGCGAGAATCTTTGCTTGAAAAACGCTACAGTCATTGTTGAGTTTATATGAGTTCTGCATACCTAATTCCCTACAGTAAACGCCTGTGCCAGTTCCTTCCTCCATCTTGGACCAGTCTGTGAAGATTAACAGACCTGGCAGAGGTAGGGACCCACTAGTCCAGGATTCCCTACTAGGAAATTCAACTTTGATGTCATTAAAGTCCCTATGGGGGGGGGGGGGAATATAATCACTGATATGACTATCCGCCCTAAAGAGGTCATAACCTGGCGTTATGTTTAGGATGCTGGCATCACCATAGTTCAGCGATTTCAAGACATCTGTTTCCCGGAGTCTCAGGGCACACCTGGCCGCCTGGAATTTGATCAGAATATCCAATGGTTGGAGATTCAAGATTGCATTCAAGGCTGCCTGTGGTGCACTTCTTAATGCAGCGGTGATCAGAATTGAAGCCGCTGTACTAAGCTCAGTTTTGTCAGCAGTTTCTTTTTGTTCACCCCCTGCCACCAGACAAAACAACCATAAGTAAGTATGGGTAAGACGATCGTCGTATACAGCCAGTGTATAATTCCGGGTCTTAATCCCCAACTCTTGCCTATGGAATGCTTGCATGAATAGAGTGCCAGCAATCCCTTCTTGGAGCGTTCCTCAACATTCCTATTCCAAAGTAACTTGCGGTCTAGGATGGTGCCAAGATATTTAGCTTCATCAGAAAGGGTTAGAGTCACTCCTCCAAGTGATGGCGAGCGGAAACTAGGAATTTTGTGCTTCCTAGTGAAGAGCACAAGTTCGGTTTTAGTGGGGTTTACACCAAGACCTTTGGTGCACCTGAAAAAATATTACCTTAACAATCCACTTCTATGGGACCTTAAAAAATTCCTTAAAAAATACACGCCGTTTATGGGACCTGAAAAAATATTCGTTAAGTAATCCACGCCTTCTGTAGGATCTGAAAAAATATGGTTTAAATAATCCACGCCTTCAAAGGGCCTGAGAAAATATTTCTGAAATAATCCAAGCCTTATATATGCTCTGAAAAATATTTCTTAAATAATTCCGCCTTCTATAGGACCTGAAAAATATTCATTGAATAATCCACGCCTTCTGCTGAAAAAAATATTTTATAAAGAATACCTTCAGTTCTTAATTACCTTCTTGTCTTCTATGAAGAAGACAGGATGCCTTCATGTTTATAAAAATGAAGATAGTTACGATGGATCTTCTTGGCACTGAATTACTTATTTTTAATACCGTACACGACCCTCTAGACTTTTTTTAATATAACATCGATATAGAATAATGTCCGATTCATGTTAATACCAATACGTCATATTAGGAACGATTGCTTTCACAAATCATTTTGCTTGTTAAAATTGTTCTCCATTCGGTTTGATTGATTTTGTTTTAATACAATAATATATATGTTTATGTTCATCACTATTCAATTTTGTTGTTGTTGTATATGTAATATATATGTATTTTATAGTACTATGCAAAAAATGTTTGAATTTTTTTTAAGAGAAAAGATTGTCCATAGTAATTGTGATGGTTTTCAGTTTGGAAACATTTGCATTAGAGTCAAGTTAATGTTGTTGTTGGGTTTCATTTTTTAATTTTGTTTTTTTTTTCAATATTATTTTAAGATTCTTAATAACATTCTTATTTTTCTCTACAATTTTAGTTATACACTTAGTCGACTACATGCCATTTGCTAAGACATATTTCCCCATGGCTATTAATATATGTATATTTTATATATTTTAATATATTTATATTATCTGACATATAAATATTACTTGAAAAATATATAACTTGTTGTTATTTGTTTATGTTATTTTTATTATTTAATATTATTGTTGTGAAGACTTGATTTCATTGTGTAATTTAATTTTAGTTTATTTTTTTTTTTAATATTCATAATAGTAATGCATAAACACATAATTGTTATATTATTAATAATTTATATGTGTTTTTTTTTGTTTGTATATTCGTGTATTATATATCGATGTGTATTATATATATGTATTTGTATGGTATTATGTATGTATGAATGTATATAAATAAATACCTTTTTTGTTTTGCACTACAACTGCCCTCTCAAATGTAACAATTTCATCATATAGAAAATAAACAGCATTCTGCTTAAATATATTTATGGATGTATATATTTAACTGCATATAACAAACTTTAATCAACTACATATTCTGTAATTATGGAGTAATTAACTTCTAATTTTTTTCCCCAAAAACAAAATTAACTCCAATTAAGTTTTAGTTTTCTTAAATTTCTTTTATACACAATAATTGATTTTTGTGGCATTCTAATCACATTTCCGTTTTGCACTATTTATATTTCACTCGATATGCTCCGTCTCTTATAATTTATATAATTCATATTAATTCCTTTTGTTATGTTCCCAACTTATTTATTAATGATTGAAATGAAAATTATAAAAAAAAATCATAAATAACATAAATTTACTCATCGGTATATTGTTTATATTTCTTGCCACTAAGGACTCATATATATTCAGTATTGTTAAGACGTTCTATAATCCTTCTATTATAGAGACGAACTCAGCATGGTTAGCTACCGTAACTGAGCACCAATGGCTAAACACGCTTCCCTTTTTCTCTTTTCGTCAGTCGTTTTAATGACGAATTCTTAGTTACTCCTCCCACTGATGTAATCTAACACGGAGGGAATTATGGCCTATAGGAAGGATAATAACTTAAACGATATCGAATAATGAGTGTATCGTTTAGAGCATCCTTGGAACTTCGAAATAAGGAATTTTTGTACGGGTATACAAAAAGTCCCCAGCTAAGTTATACATTTTTAGGTTATGTTGAAAATAGGGGTGGTTTCCTTTAGCCTTTTTCAATTCCGATTTCGAAAATACGTTATTATTTTCGCAAATCAAATATTTCTTCTTACATATATACTAATCATTCGAATAAATTATTTATTTCAAACA
>NW_026886805.1:0-7946 GCF_032173495.1 Musca vetustissima | reverse complement strand
ATGTCTACAGTATGAAAACGTTTTTCTTCGAAAGTTTTGGCATAAGGGGTAAACTTATTAATACGCCTTGTTAGGACTACTTGGATCACACTCTATAAAACATATGTATAAAATTCTTAATCTATTTCACCATACTATATCTATTTTTTATTGTAGCAAAACAGAATGGCAAATTTTAAAATATGTCCAGTGGTCAATCTTTCAAATACATCTGCTAATTGTTCTATTAAAGTAAGGCTTGTTGGTAAAGGTTATTTACGCAGCATCCGTACCGGAGGAGGAAAATTCTTCAAAATGGAATTGCAAGACGCATCTGGAGTAATAGATGCCACATCTTATGGCGATAAATTTTTTGATATGCTCGAAGTCGGTAAAGTCTTCCTGATCCGCAATTTCGAAGTAAAAAATGCCCATGAAGAGTATAATAACTTAAATCATCAATATGAAATTAAATTTACAAGTTCGACTCAAATCGATCAATGGTCGGATGAAGGTGTCCCCGAAATAACGTACAATTTTGTAGAAATATCCCAAGTGGCCAATGTGGGATTCGATTTGATTGGTGTATGCCATAATGTTGGTGAAATACAACCGTGCGGCCAACGCCAGAAACGTCTCTTGACTTTGGTGGATAGAAGTATGGCGGCGGTAGATGTAGAAGTATGGAATGAGGAGGCGGCAAAATTCGATAATAACCAGCATCCAGTTGTTATTGTAAAAACGGGCAGATATAACGAATATTTCAGAACTGTCAGCACAAATAATGCTCTAATTATCGATCCTGACATTGAGAAAGCTAATGTTTTAAAAAGTTGGTACTCAAAAGGTGGATCGGCGAACATTTCCAGCAACCTAAATATGTAAGTAACATAAATAAAATTTAATATGTTAGTTATATTTATTATATTGACTTATTCTTTTCATACATACACACACACACACATTTCTGTATATATACAAGGTTCGTTCGTTTACTTTCCCAGTAATATTTACTCAGTAAGAATTTGCAGAGAGTAAATACGAATTTTTCCTTCTCAACAGAGAAAACTGCAAAAAGTAAACGAACAACATCCAGTAAAAATATTGTTTCGACACAGCTGATTTAAACAACAAACAAAATTGATGTTGTTTGTTCCCCACAAACATTTAAAAGGGTTGTGACCGGTAAGTTTTAAATATTTATTTGGAAATATATTGATGTTTACAGATTCGGTTCGCCAATTATTCTTCATCCATTTTGGTATTTAATGATACAAAATCAAAATAAAATTCACAAAACAATCAATTTTCTTGAGAACAATTTTTTTTTTGTTTACAAAACATAACAAAACAGCTGATTAAATATCAGCTGATGGTACAAGAAAATTCTTACTGAGTAAGTTTTCCTTGTAAGAATTTGCAAATACTCAGTAACACAACTGTCAAATCTGCTCTCTCAATTCACTCTCTTTTACTGGGATTTTGGGTAAACGAACAACATTTGGTAATAATTTGTACAAATTCGTACAAATTATTGAGTAAACGAACGAACCTACAGTTGTGTTTATTACAGGCATACCATGGCATAACTATACAATGTAGTCTCATTTAAGAAATTGATTCAAATAAAATGAAAAATCAATTTCAAATAAAATTAAATCCATAAAATGTTACGAACGGCGATTGGCAAATTTTCAACAAATTAAAAAAAAATTCTAAAGCTCCGCATTGTTCTCAAGATTTAACTAATACATTCTTAGTTAAATCTTGAGAATTTATATTTAAAGGTTTTATAGGCAGGGAACTTAAAAATATTAATAAGTATAAAGGATTAAAAAATGTTTGCCACTAGACACAAGATTTGCGTACATTTCGAAGGAACACATTTTCGTATAAATTTTGAAAGCTGAATGTTGTCAAAAGCAAATTTATGAACAAATTGAAAACTTATGGCATGAGACTACCTTGTATAGTTATGCCATGTAGGCATATTTATATAAGGAAGTTTCACTTGAGAAATTAATAATGGCAACTCGTTTTAATATGGAATTCATACATCAATTTCAAATAAAATGAAAAACAAAATTCCATAAAATTGTTTGTATGTCGATTGACATATTTTCAATAAATTAAACAAAATATATTTTCTAAAGCTGATTTAACCATGGTTGTTACAACTTACATTTATAAGTTCAAAATATTTATAAATATAAGTGATTTAGTAACTGACCAACTACTGATCAAATTATATGGGTACATTACGAAGGAAGATATTTTCATTTAAATTTTGATATCAAAGGCAAATTTATGAAAAAATTGGAAACATATGTATGCATGAGACTACCTTGTATAATTATGCAATGGTTCATTACAATAGTAGCGCACTTGAGTTGTAAGTATTATACTGAAAAAAAAAAACATTTTATTTATTTTTAAAAATTCCTATTTGTAAAGAAATATATTTTCTATAAAAAATTTGGAAATGTAGGGAAATGGTAAAACTTTGCTCAGTTTTTACAAATAGTACAATCATGACAATGTTCCTTCGAGGGTATTGAACGAAATTAAATATGTGATCTTTATCTATAAGTGAACTGACTATCATCAATCCATACATATGCCTTTCTGCAACCTATGCTAAATTGCATTTTATTCGGGCAGATTTATAGTTGTTTGTGTACAATGGGACAAATTTGTGAAATGGTGCACCAAATTAGGGGCTTTGGTACACCATTTACATTAAATCGGATGAAAATATATATGGGAGCTATATTTAAACCTAAACCGATTTTCACGTAACTTAACACACCCCTTCGTCATAAAAGTTCCTAGAAGCTTTACTTAGATATTCTTTTTCGTAATTCCTCACTCTCTTAAAGTGTTTCCTAATTCGTGAAAATTCCTTTTCAGTTTTCTGTCGAAATATCGTTGGTAGTAACAAATCGCCTGCCAATAAGCCTTCCTATTCAGTGCTTCTTTGGTTTTCGTACTTTTGGTTACGGCAGCCAACAGCTGGGTTTCGATAGTAGTATTGGAGTTTCCACTCGTGACTACATTCTCCGCAGTTGAGGTCTGAGACTGAAGAACCGGCTATCTGCCGTTTGACCATTTGCAGCACTCATGTCTCAATTTAAATTGCTGAAAGGCACGAGGTCGCGTAACACCCCTGCCTTAGCACGTCATCCTTCAGCGGTGGAGACCACGAACCTTATGCATTTCTACATGGATACATGCTTGGCGATGTCATTCCGTTTGTATCTCATCGATATAATATTTTCAGACCTTACATGTCCACGATGTATGTCTATGTTTCTATAAAAAATTTGGAAATGTAGGGAAATGGTAAAACTTTGCTCAGTTTTTACAAATAGTACAATCGAAATAGTTTAAAATTATAAAGTTTTTAATAGCATATCGCCTATAACGACGGTATCCCAAAAGTCTCCCTAAAAGTTATTGCCTTTATTTGGCATCGTTTATAGCGACCAATTTCGCCGGAGCATTGGCCGTCGATACCGACTGTATTAAGTAAATAAAAACGAAAATGTATCACAACTGAATTAATTAGCGTATACTTTGTTGTAAACCCCTTAAATTTAGTACAGCCCCGAAACGGCGCGGCATATGGTTGGCAAGGCCATGCATCGCTGACCTGCTTCTTCATAGTTCGACTTTTACTGTTGCTTTGGCATTTGCAACAAATAATTTTAAAACTACCCATAAATTTTATTTTGTATTTTTTTTATTTTAAATTCTCTATTGGATTAAGATCCGAAAACTGCGTTGATCTTTTCTGCTTCTTAAACTTAATGCCATAGTTCTACATTTGTTGCTGCTTTAACATTTGCCACAAATCATTTTTAAGATCCGAAGACTGTGTTGAGTGTGATACAAAATAGCACTTAGTGTATTCGCTAGTATGTTTAGGGTAATTATCATGTTGAAATATCCATTTATTTGTTATCAAAAAAATATCAGTCGAAACAAAATTATGATTGAAGATAGTATTCCGAGTTTAGGGGACATACTGTCTGGGTCCTGGTCCATCATATGAGGCAATATTTATTTAATCCTGTGGTGGGCATAACTAAGTGAGAGTAAATGTAAGTGAGCGTAACTGAGAATTCATCATCAAAAATGGCTGAGGAAAAGAGAACAATTGAGACTCGGTTTTTTACCATTTACGCTAACGTATGATTTTGGGAAGTTTTGAGCATCAATGATTTAATCTGTCTATCATATTTTACATTAAGCTAGCTAGGTTGTTAAACCACTCATCGCTGTTGGGATATTTCGTGTGTTATTTATCGCTCTCTCTCTCTCTACTTATTTAGATCCAGCGGAATCCCAGCAACACAAACCCATAATGCTCAAATAATCATTCCTCGCCGCCCTGATGTTTTAAGGTGTTCGCCTTTAAAAGGTGGATCGACGTATATTTACAACTACATAAATGTGTAAGTAACATAAATAAAATTTAATATGTTTAATTATATTTATTATATTGACTTATTAGTTTCATACATACACACACATTTCGGTATAAATACAGGTACATTTATTACAGGCATACCATGGCATAACTATACAAGGTAGTCTCATTTGAGAAATTGATAAAGGGAACCCTTCTTAATATGGAATTCATATATCAACTTCAAATAAAATGAAAAACAAATTCCATCAAATGTTACGCACGGCGATTGGTAAATTTTCAACAAATTAAAAAAATATATTTTTTGTAAAGCTCCACATTGTTCTCAAGATTTAACTAAGACATTCTTAGTTTAATTTTGAGGATTTATATTTATAGGTTTTATAGGCAGGGAACTTCAAAATATTTATAAATATAATGGTTAATGATATAGCAATTTTTGCCACTGATCAATTTATATGCGTACATTTCGAAGGAAGATATTTTCATTTAAATTTTGATGTGAAAGGCAAATTTATGAAAAAAGTGGAAACACAAAAGAAAGAAATATATTTTCTATATAAAAAAATTGGTAATGTAGGGAAATGGTTAAACTTTGCTCAGTTTTTACAAATAGTACAATCGAAATCGTTTGAAATTATAAAGTTTTTAATGGCATATCGCCTATAACGACGGTATCCCAAAAGTCTCGCTAAAAGTTATTGCCTTTATATGGATGGCATCGATTATAGCGACCAATTTCGCAGGAGCATTGGCCGTCGATTCGAAACAAAATGATCATGGAAATAGGTGTATTTCATGCTTTAGAGTTTCGCTAATGTATTGAAGATAGTAATCCGATTTTGGGGACATACTGTCTGGTCCTGGTCCATCATATAAGGCAAGGCTAGCTCCGTTGTTAAACCACTCATCGCTGTTGGGATATTTCGTGTTTTATTTATCGCTCTCTACTTATTTAGATCCAGCGAAATCCCAGCAACACAAACCCCTGATGTTATAAGGAGTTCGTCTTTAGAAGGTGAATCGACGTACATTTTCAACAACTTAAATGTGTAAGTAACATAAATAAAATTTAATATGTTTAATTATATTTATTATATTGACTTATTATTTTCATACATACACACACACACATTTCTGTATAAATAGTTATATTTATTACAGGCATACCATGGCACAACTATATAAGGTAGTCTCATTTGAGAAATGGATAAAGGGAACCCATCTTAATATGGAATTCATATATCAACTTCAAATAAAATGAAAAACAAATTCCATAAAATATTACGCACGGCGATTGGCAAATTTTCAACAGATTAAAAAATATTTTTTCTAAAGCTGTTCCCAAGATTTAACTAATACATTCTTAGTTAAATCTTGAGAATTTATATTTATAGGTTTTATAGGCAGGGAATATAAAAATATTAATATGTATAAATGATTAAAAAAATGTTTGCCACTAGACACAAGATTTGCGAACATTTTGAAAGCTGAATGTTGTCAAAATCAAATTTATGTAAAAATTGGAAACATATGACCGCATGAGACTACCTTGTATAGTTATGCCATGCTGGCATATTTATGGAAGGTAGTCTCACTTGAGAAATTACTAATGGATACTCTTTTTAATATGGAATTCATACATCAATTTCAAATAAAAGGGTCGTACCTAAATTCATACGTATGCGTACGAATTTAAAAACCTTTGTTTTTGTCTCGACTATCTGTCAATTTTTTCTTATAATATTGCACATGGTTGGTAACACTGCACATCGAATTCAACAGTGACATTTAATCGAGATATCAGTAGGTCGATTCAGTAACTTATAACAATCCGACAATCGACAATTTTGTCTACACAAAAAATAGTTTGCAGTAACGAAAATCTTATTCTGTAAAAATGTAGGCAAATTGACGATAAACTTTCAAAAAGCTTTTAATTTTAAACATTTTGAAAACAAAATACATAAAAATTCAGAGCAAAACAAGGCATGTTCAATATTGAAAAATATTTGTCGATAAATTAACTTCGAATATTTTGTTGTTGTTTATTAACAACATTTTTAACAATTGTTGATAAAAAGTGTTATAGAATTGAAATATTGTTTATTTTGTCGTTATAATAGTTTATCGATTTGAGAATTGCTTAAATTTGATAGTGAATCGCCCCCAGCTGCTCTAAATGGACTACCTATTTATTGTACCATGGTTAAATACATGTATTTCAATGAATGTTACCCAAATACGCATTGCGTATCAAAATATAAAATTGAAAATTTTCAACATTGACAATGGTATTTTAAATTTTTTGTTTTTTGAAAATACAATTTCAGTCATTAAAAAATTTGTTATTCTATACATGTAAACATTTATCGATCAATAAAAAAAAATATTTTTATTGGTACAGATGCAAATAAAGTCCTTGCGTATTTGAGTAATACGGACGTCTAACAAACCCTATAAAGGTGTGAAGGCGAGTATTTTTGTACGGAGCGCAATAAATCGAACACATATTAAGCATTCGGCATTCAAAGGAGACTCAATCCTCATATGTTTTCTAAAAAACAACAAGGGTTGATTTCAAATGTTCCCACTGTAAAACGAATCAACATATTTGGTTTACCACAAAGATCATCACACAATTCTGCACATAAATATTCTTCAGAAAACTTCTTTGAAGACATAATGCGCAATAACTCAAACCAAATGTTTTCAAGCCAATTCACACTACTACTCCTTAAAATCATTCAACTTTTCATTTCTCAAGTTCAAGCCAATTTTTGCACAGATAACAACACATTTCTTCTACGAACGGCTCTATTTCAGATACAATTTTGCCGCATGCGTCGTCGATTCATTCTTTCGCGATCATTTGTTGCTGAAGAACACTCTTTTAAAAAACTCAAAATACAAATGTTCGCGAATGCTCTCGAGCACTGGTAAAAAAAACAACAAACAAAAATACCATAAATTCATTCGTAAAATGAGCATAAAATGAAAAGAATGTATTTCGCATCATTCATTTTTGCGCACCCTGCTGGAAAGCAACACGGAAATATCGACAAAAGCTCCCTAAGGTCTATTAACCCATTTTAACTTCCGTGCCATATAATAAACGATTCCCAATAATTATTCCTAATAAATCCAGATTTTGTCGTTTATATCTAGAGCATTTGCACCTTTATCTGTCCAACGCTGATTGCAATTTATTGTGTAGTATGGCTCATTTTCAAGCAAAATTGTTGTTCGCACATTATGGCTCCATTACGACCAGAACAGTGTACTTTGACTCGTCCTTTTCGCATCACTGGTATAGATTTTGCAGGCCCTTTTGATTTAAAGTCTGCAAACTATGTCTCATTTTCAAGCAAAAGGGTTGGTCTTAAATTATGGCTCCATTACCACCAGAAAGGTGTACATTGATTTAAAAAGTTATATTTTGCGCCAATCACCCATACTTAAAGGCTATGTATGCTTATTGGTCTGTTTTACCACAAAAGCTATTCATTTAGAGCCATGTTCCGAATTGTCGACG
>NW_026886804.1:0-80655 GCF_032173495.1 Musca vetustissima | reverse complement strand
CATGAAACACACATGACATCATCTTACACTTGTTCTCTTTTAGTCTTTTTGGCGGCGATGATACCAAAGAATGTTGGAATATGTATGACACATTCCAACAAACACAACCCCTGCAGTGTCCATTCCTTCTCATCTGGCCCACATTCATTCCATTTGGATAAACATTCCCTTTTTTCGTTTTTGATATATTTTGTTCGCCTTTAGTTGAAATGGTCAGGAACTGCACACAACAGAATAAAATAAACAACAATAAATTTTCCAAAAACTACAACAACAAATTTAAATGAGGTTTATTATGTCGTTCAAAACACCGCCACCATATGTCACGTTTTATTTGGTTAAGGCATTTTTTGTTTTGTTTCGTTCGCTAGGCTTTTATTTAAATTAAACTAAACAATTTGTTTGTGTAAGGTCCATTAGTTGGTGTTGTTTTCTTTATTTTCTAGCAAAAAAAAACATAACTCATCATGGAGGGCTAACAAAGCTAGTCCTTGGTGGACTAACTTAATATGAAAAAAAAAATATTTAGGTCATGTTGGCTGAAAATTAAAAACAAAAACAAATTTTAGATTTTTTTTAGTACATTTTTTTTTGCTTTAGTAAATATGCGAACAGGGTTTCCGAAAAGGTACTGAGTTCCTACGAATTTTTTTTTCTATAAAGAAATGGCAGTTCTGAGGTTATGATACGATTTTTTTCTGAAGCAAATATCGCAACTGAGGATCTGTGATTTTTTTTCTATAGAAGAAAATATTCGAACTGAGTTGCTGCTAATTTTTTTCTATAGAAAAAAATATTCCAACTGAGTTGCTGTGAATTTTTTTTTCTATAGAAAAAAATATTCGATCTGAGTTTCTGTGAATTTTTTTCTATAGAAAAAAATATTCGAACTGAGGTTCTGCGAATTTTTTTTCTATAGAAAAACAATATTCGAACTGAGATTCTGCGAATTTTTTTCTATAGAAAAAAAATATTCGAACTGAGATTCTGCGAATTTTTTTCTATAGAAAAAAATATTCGAACTGAGGTTCTGCGATTTTTTTTTCTATAGAAAAAAATATTCGAACTGAGATTCTGCGAATTTTTTTCTATAGAAAAAAAATATTCGAACTGAGATTCTGCGAATTTTTTTCTATAGAAAAAAATCTTCGAACTGAGGTTCTGTGAATTTTTTTCTATAGAAAAAAATCTTCGAACTGAGGTTCGACGAATTTTTTTCTATAGAAAAAAATCTTCGAACTGAGGTTCGACGAATTTTTTTCTATAGAAAAAAATCTTCGAACTGAGGTTCGACGAATTTTTTTCTATAGAAAAAAATATTCGAACCGAGGTTCTGCGAATTTTTTTCTATAGAAAAAAATATTCGAACTGAGGTTCTGTGCATTTTTTTCTATAGAAAAAAATATTCGAACTGAGATTCTGCGAATTTTTTTCTATAGAAAAAAATATTCGAACTGAGATTCTGCGAATTTTTTTCTATAGAAAAAAAATATTCGAACTGAGGTTCTGCGAATTTTTTTCTATAGAAAAAAATATTCGAACTGAGTTGCTGTGAATTTTTTCGATAGAAAAAATATTCGAACTGAGGTTGTGTGAATTTTTTTCTATAAAAAAAAAATATTTGAACTGAGGTTCTGTGATTTTTTTTCTATAGAAAAATATTCGAGCAGAGGATTTATACTTTTCCTTCTATAAAAAAATATTTTAGCAGAGGTTCTGCGATTTTTTTTCTATAGAAAAAATATTCGAATTGAGGTTTCAAAACTCAAAACAACTTTAAATTATTTTTTTCTTAATGAAAAAATTCGGAAAACCTGAGTTCGGATTTTTTTCTTAAGGACAAAATTCGCAGAATTTTAATTGGGGTTTTTTTGATAAAGAAATATTTGGCAGAACCTCATCTAAGCTTTTTTTTATAGGAAAAAATTCTTAGAACCTCAGTTCTGATTTTTGGGATAAAAAACAAACGTTTGGGATAAAAAAGGAACGTATTTCAGTTTTTTTCCAACAAAAAAAAAAAAAAATTGCAAACCCTTAGTTTGTTGGAAAAAATTCGCCGAACCCATTTTTTAATTTTTTTCTATAAGAAAAAAAATTGCAGAACCTCAACTTGCTCTTTTTTCTAATGGAAATAAATTTTAGAAGCTCAGTCCACATTTCTTTCTATAGAAAAAATTCGCAAAATCTCTGTTCTGATTTTTTTTAATAGGAAAAAAATTGCAGACACTCTGTTGAGTAAAATTCACAGATCTTCAGTTCTAAATTTTCTTAATTTTTTCGCAAATTTTTTTTTTTGTATTTTTTTTTTTTTTTTTTTTTGTAATAATTTCTAACCTTATCACAAAAGTATAAATGAGACTTTGTGTCGCTTTTCTTATCGCCTTAAGACTATTTGCAATACACCGACACCGAGCGTTGCAAAGAAGGAATAATGGGGGAATACAAAGAAACTGCCGACCTTATGGAGTGTGAGTCAGACAGTCAGCCAGCAGTAATTCAAATATGTATACTTTAATTGTTGTTGTTGCTGCTGTTTAAATAAATAATCAAACCATAAATAGGGGACAGGGCGATAAATTGCAAGTAAATATACAAACACATGGAGGTAAATAACAAAATGGACACCCCCGCCGACCATCTGAACAGGGGTTTGGGTAACACTATGACCAATATGAGGAAATTGAGACTTGTTAACGCCACCACCATTACTATTATTAGATCATTGACTGGACTTAAGTGTATTTGACTATTGGCAATGGAAGAAAAAAATACAAATTATAACCATGTGGCTAACTTCCCAGAATGGAGTGCTGTTTTTGAGAGGAATTATTCTCAGGAAATGTTAGACGACAATGCTGTCCATATTTAGGGGGGTTAATTAAGTGGAAAGCTATTGTGGTGAGACGTTTGAAGTTTGTCAACAGTTTGTAAGTGTTTAAATGTAAATTGATTTGTATTTCCCTTTTTACAAAATAGAAGTAGGAATATTGAAAAAATCTTTAGAAAAAAAATCATAGAACCTCAATTCGGAGTTTTTTTTATAGAAAAAAATTCGTAGACTCTCAGGTTGCAGTTTTTTTCTATAGAAAAAAATTCGTAGAACCTCAGTTCGGAGTTTTTTTTCTATAGAAAAAAAATTCGTAGAACCTCTGTTCGAAGATTTTTTCTATAGAAAAAAATTCGTAGAACCTCAGTTCGAAGATTTTTTTCTATAGAAAAAAATTCGTAGAACCTCAGTTCGAAGATTTTTTTCTATAGAAAAAAATTCGTAGAACCTCAGTTCGAAGATTTTTTTCTATAGAAAAAAATTCGTAGAACCTCAGCTCCCGAGTTTTTTTTCTATAGAAAAAAATTCGTAGAACCTCAGTTCTCTAGTTTTTTTCTATAGAAAAAAATTCGTAGAACCTCAGTTCTCTAGTTTTTTTCTATAGAAAAAAATTCGTAGAACCTCAGTTCTCTATTTTTTCTATAGAAAAAAATTCGTAGAACCTCAGTTCTCTATTTTTTCTATAGAAAAAAATTCGTAGAACCTCAGTTCACATCTTTCTTTCTATAGAAAAAAATTCGTAGAACCCCAGTTCAACTTTTTTTCTATAGAAAAAAAATCGTAGAACCTCAGTTCGCCATTTTTTTTTTCTATAGAAAAAAATTCGTAGAACCTCAGTTCTTTTCTATAGAAAAAAATTCGTAGAACCTCAGTTCTCTAAGATTTTTTTCTATAGAAAAAAATTCGTAGAACCTCAGTTCGAAGATTTTTTTCTATAGAAAAAAATTCGTAGAACCTCAGTTCGAAGATTTTTTTCTATAGAAAAAAATTCGTAGAACCTCAGTTCGAAGATTTTTTTCTATAGAAAAAAATTCGTAGAACCTCAGTTCGAAGATTTTTTTCTATAGAAAAAAATTCGTAGAACCTCAGTTCGAAGATTTTTTTCTATAGAAAAAAATTCGTAGAACCTCAGTTCGAAGATTTTTTTCTATAGAAAAAAATTCGTAGAACCTCAGTTCGAAGATTTTTTTCTATAGAAAAAAATTCGTAGAACCTCAGTTCGAAGATTTTTTTCTATAGAAAAAAATTCGTAGAACCTCAGTTCGAAGATTTTTTTCTATAGAAAAAAAATTCGTAGAACCTCAGTTCGAAGATTTTTTTCTATAGAAAAAAATTCGTAGAACCTCAGTTCGAAGATTTTTTTAAAAAATCAAAAAGCCCCAGTTCGGAGAGTATATTAGTTTTTTTTCCGTTTGCAACGCACCGACCCGATAATATTCTTGATCAGCGTGAAATTCTATGACGATCTAAGCATGTCTGTCTGTTCGTCTGTCTGTTGTAATAACTCTAGCGTCTAAACGAATTGATATATAACGCTAAAATTTAGCATAGAGTCGTCTTTTGTCTGCAGGCAGGTCAAGTTCGATGATGGGCTATATCGGTCCACGTTTAGGCATAGCTCCCATATAAGGGCACCACCCAATGTTCGGTATTTTGGGGTTTTTGTGCGCGTGTTTAAACCGTATTCGCTCAAATTTGGTACAATGGATACCAAATTCATCCACTGCAAATTAAAAATATATAGGCCCACTTTTTCTGTTAGCCCCCATAAAACGGTACCTCCTAATTTTCAGTTTTTGGGGGATTTTGAGCGAATTTTTTCACCGAATTGGTTGTAATTTGGTAATTTGAGTTCATATTGGGTAGCAAATCTTTCCACTAAAAATTATAAATATAGGTAAATTTTTTCTGGTAGTCCCCATATAAGGGTACAACCAATTTTCGGTATTTTGGGGTTCTTGAGCGCGTTTTTCAACCGAATTCGCTGTAATTTGGTATTTTATAGTCTTATATGGTGACAAATCTCCCCACCAAAAATTATTAATATTCACCCCTTTTTAGGGGTAGTCCCCATAGAACCCCCTTTTTATATTAAAATAGTTAGCTGATTAGTTCCGTGTGTCCCCATTCTATTCGGCTATAATATGGGGGGTAGTCGTTACTGCACATAGTCAATTTTTACCCTACAAAGACGATTTAGCCATCTGTTGTAACCATTCCGCCTTCTAAAGAATTCGCGATAAAAAACTCAAACCTGACAATAATGAAATATATCGGCAGACATTTAGGCATCTCCTCCATATAGTGATACCTCCTGAAGAGAAGAGTTGAGATAAAAAATTAAAATATTGGGTTCAAGATTGACATATACCGGTCATTAATTAGGCATAGCCCTCATATAATATTATCCCCAAATATTCGCTACTTCCTACACTATGTAATCAATATTGACCCCCCTTTAGGCATAGCCTCATATAACTTTGTAATCTATATTACAGTAGTTTGAGGATTTTATACTCTACCATGCGTTATCAGTATCAGTCCAAATCCCCATTAAAAATTGCTGATTTTTTTTTTTTTTTTTTTTTTTTGTACATAATGGTTTACATAAATCGGTTTGTAGAATTATCGGTATATGTCCACTTTTTGGTGGGTTCCGTATATTTTCATTGCAAGTATCTGTCAGTATACCTATGGTGGAAGGTATCCAAAGTACGGCCCGGCTTTTTTCACTTGTTCATATTAAAAATGGGCTTTCTAAGTACATTTCCATCCTTGCTATGCCGCTTAATTTCAAAGCCACAGATGGTCATGGGGTTTTTGTAAAATTTTTGCCACACATTATCACGTGAGAGTTTTTATTACCGAAATTAATCTAATCTAATTTGCAAAATGTTTCAAGCTAAGCCCACGAAAGAAAAGACGAAGACAAAATTTGACATGCAGGAATTCATGTCACAAAGTTTTATGATCCATAAAAGATCATATCGAAGGGTGTGTTTTTTGTGCGGTTTTAAATTATGTTATGGCCTATGCAAAAATTCCCTCTTTATGATAGGCACGAGACTTGCTGGCTGGCGTAAAAAGAAAGTCAACTAAATTCAATTATTTCGAAAGTGCAGCCAGGGCAGCAGCAACACACAGCTACCTACGATTTGTTAACACACACATACACAGCAACCTACGAGATCCAATTTTTTGTATGGATGGGGCAGTGATGTACTGCCTGCCATGGGTTTGCTTTGATTCGTCAGCTGGGTTGGGGGTAATCTCAATGAAAATATCAACCCATGCTATTGTGATTGTTGTGTTTTTAATCGTAATTTTTTTAATGTTGTTGTTATTGTTGTTGTACTGCTGTTGTTATTTAGCATATTTTGTTTGAATGATTTGATTTTATTTTCGGTTTTGGTTTTAGATTTGTTTTTTTTTTTCAAAATGAAAGTCATCTAGAGCAACAACAACACCAACTACGGAGGAGAGTACACCATTTTGTTAATGTTTTCTTATTGAAATTAAAGCAACCAAAATGAAATTGAAACTGAAACTAAGTGAAATTTTGTTTTATTTTAGGTAGTTGTTGTTGTTTTTGTTTTGTTGCCAATCTATCAAAACCCCGGGATGGTTAATATTCTCTTTGGCTGTTAATCGGCTAAGCTCGGTTGGTTGGTCGGTCGCTCCTCAGAGTCTAATAGCTGAGGTAGTGTTTTTTGGATTATAAAACATATTGTTGTTGTTGTTTTTGTTTATTTTTATTAAGGCCTTAAAGCAAAATTGTTTATAATTTGCATTTAATGGCCTGGTCAGGTTGTTACAATTTTGTTGTTACTTGTTTTTGGTATGTTTTTTTTTTGTTTCTTTTTTATTTTGGTTTTGGCTTTAGCTCTCGCTATGGCACTGGGCCTTTTGGCTAACTGGCAGCATGTGACTTGCTTATTTTTTATGATTATTATTATGAGGGGCAGCTACATTGTTTTTTTGGAGGCTACCGGTAATCATTATCGCCATCATTTCGGAGTAGTTTTTAATTGGCCTCCCCTAAACACCTTCCTCTTTTGTCCAGTCCACCATTTATTGCAATGCACTGAAACAGCATTAAGAAGCCCAAGTTGTTAATTGCAGAACCTGCAAAGGCTATTGTTTTAATATTCAGTGCACAGATGTTGTTGTCCCGGTTTCTTCTGATATTCCGCCTATAATTATGCTGCCACACTTTGTTTTTGTTTTTTTTTTTTACACAACACAGTGTTAAGTTGTAAAAATTTGTATGTACATATGTCTGTATGTATGTACGTATGTTTTGTTGTATTTGTAGCCTAAAACTACAAAAATTTTTATTTGGACCATAAAAGCAAAACTACAAAATCGTCTGCCAATGTTTAGATTTTTATCATGAAAATGACCATGTCGGATATTTTGTTCGTTGCTGCTGCTGTTTTTTTTTTTTTTTTGTGGTTTAAAATTATTTTAAAAAAAATTAATTGCAACTTTTGATTTCATTGTGTGAACAAAAAAGGGTTCGAGTTCGAAAAAAATGAACTAAAAATTCGATGAACTAAAAATTCGATTTGCCCCCAGAGGTGGAAAAAGAATAGCTTAGCTAAGCAATAGTTTACAGGAATCCTCAGGGGGATGAGGAAAATTTCACTAGAAAAAAAAACAAACGAACAAATCGAAACCTTAAAGGAGCCCCGATTTTTTTCCTGTAGAAAAACATTCCAACCTGATGGATGAGAATTTTTTAATAGAAAATCAGCCAGAATTTCATACTAGGTGGACATTTCATTAAAAAACTCCCACTGGAATTTCTACAGGAAAAAATTCACTGAAATTCTTTTTTATTTATTTATTTTTTTTTTTTTTTGTTAAAAAAATTCTCAGAATCGAACTTCAGATTTTTTGTTTTTCAATACAAAAATAATTGCGGAACTTCTGTTATAATTTTTTCTGTAGGAAAAATGCGAAAAAGCCCATATTTTAATTTTTTTTCTACAGGAAAAAAATTTGCTGAACCTCAGTTCGGAATTTTTTTCTATATGAAAAAAATTTGCAGAACCTCATTTCCGATTTTTTTCTATAGGAAAAAAAATTGCAGAACCTCAGTTCGGAATTTTTTCTATAAAAGAAAAATCGCATGACCTCAGTTCGGTAATGTTCTTATATGAAAAAAATTTGCAGAACCTCAGTGCGGCTTCCTATAGCAAAAAAATGCATAAACTAAGTTCGGTATTTTTTTTCAATAGAAAAAAAAATTGCAGAACCTCTGTTCGGAATTTTTTTCTGTAGGAGAAAAATTTGCAGAACCTCATTTCCGATATTTTTTCTATAGGAAAAAAATGTGCAGAACCTCAGTGCGGCTTCCTATAGCAAAAAAATGCATAACCTAAGTTCGGCTTTTTTTTCTATAGAAAAAAAAATTGCAGAACCTCAGTTCGGAATTTTTGCCTGTAGGAGAAAAATTTGCAGAACCTCATTTCCGATTTTTTTCTGTAGGAAAAAAATTTGCAGAACCTCGGTTCGGAATTTTTTCTATAAAAGAAAAATCGCAGGACCTCAATTCGGCAATGTTATTATATAAAAAAAAAATTGCAGAACCTCAGTGCGGCTTCCTATAGCAGAAAAATGCACAACCTAAGTTCGGCATTTTTTCTATAGGAAAACATTTGCAGAACCTTATTTCCGATTTTTTTCTATAGGAATAAAAATTACAGAACCTCAGTTCGGAGTTTTTTCTAAAAAAATAAAATCGAAGGACCTCAGCTCGGCAATGTGTTCTTATATGAAAAAATATGCAGAAGCTCAGTGCGGCTTCTTATAGCAAAAAAATGCATAACCTAAGTTCTATAGGAAAACATTTGCAGAACCTCATTTCCGATTTTTTCTATAGGAAAAAAATTTGCATAACCTAAGTTCGGCATTTTTTTTTCTATAGAAAACAAAATTGCAAAACCTCAGTTTGGCATCTTTTTTTTATGTATGAAAAAAATGTACCTCAGTTTGGCTGATTTTTGCGATTTTTTTCTTATAAAACTTGAGTTCGGCCATTTTTTTCCTATAGAAAAGTTTTGCAAAACGCGAGATTTTTTCTATAGAAAAAATTTGCAGAACCTCAGTTCGGCATTTTTTCTATAAAAAAAACCTATTTTTTGACTGAATTCAGATTTTTTTCCTGTTTTTTTCTAATGGAAACAATTTACTCAACCTTAGTTCTAATTTTTTTTCTATCGCAGAACCTCTGTTCTGATTATTTTCTTACAGAAAAAAAAAATCACAACACCTCAAAATCACACCTCCGTCTAAAACTTTTTCTCTATGGCCAAAAATCCACAACCTCAGTTTGAATTTTTTTCAAAATATTCCTATTTTAAACTGTCCAATTTCTATTACACATTTCCCTCTTCCCACCTCGCCTCTCGTTATCTTGTTATTGTCTAGTATTGACTTTGAAAACTGTACGACAACGATATCGACAATGATGTCGACGCATTTATGCATGAATGCATAACTGATATGACACAAAATTACAGTAACAACAAAAAACAACAACAACAAGTCGACAAAAAATAAACATTGTCAAAAAAAAAAGAAAGACACAATCTCTAAACGATAGTAAAAGTATTTAAATCGAGCCGGTGTTGAAATCACCGAAATGACCACAGAGCAAAGCATTCACATCTCTGGACTGATCAAACAGCTCTGGAGCAAAAGAAAAAAAAAGACAGCAACAACAACAATGAAAATAATAATAATAAAAAATTACAACAACAGCAGCTAAAAAAACTTGTAATGCCAAGCTGACAAACGGCTACTGTGTCCAGGTCAAAAAAACCAAATACAACAAAAAATCATAAAACGAAAATAAACCTGTCCCGCAACCAGCAGCAATGCTCTGCAGCATGGTGATATCATGAGTTATAATACTCTGTTGTAACAACAGTCGGGTTACAGTGCACAAAACAGCTGTTCTGTTAACTACACAGTAACAGTAATCGATTACTTAAACCTATTTACGGGCAAATAAAACAGCAGGGATCCTTTTTGCTTTTTATTCGAAATTTTATGAGCTGTCTGTCTGTCCTCGTCAAGGCATGTGATTTCTTTTGGTAATTTTGAGATTTTATGGAGTGATTTTGGAAGTGGAATCTTGTTTTTGGAAAATGTCAATAAAAATTTCATACCCCTCTTCGTCTCGTCTCTTCTCCCTTTCTTGGCCATCATACATACACACACACATACAAATTATAATCCCTCTGTGTTTTATTGCATTTTCAAGTAGACAACTTCTTGTGGGGTTGCAATTCCATCATCATCATCTTCTCTGGGGTGCATCATCATCTCATCTCCAATCTGTGTGGCATGTGTTTTAAAATTCCAATTTTTCGTGAATTAGAATAACATCTGGTGTTTAAAGAACAGCAGAACAATGAATGTAATCTTAAAAGTAATTTTCTTATTGTTGTTGTTGTGTCGCATCACAGATGTTGCAGCATTACAAAACGTGCCAGAATGCTGAAACATTTACTTTTTCTAATCTTTTTAGGGAGATTTGAAAATTGTTCATGGTTTTCCATAAAGAACTAAAACAAAAATTGATCATCGTCATCATTTCCATCTCGAATACAGTCCGCCAAGTCATTATGGATAAATGTAGTTTCAGGCAAGAATTGTTTGGCTCAATTCATTTGTTTGAAAAAAAAAATTTGGGTCACAATGTGGCATAGAAATCCAACAACAATTGATCTATTATTAATGCACTTTCCATGCACAAGGAAGATACATCATTTAATATAGTTGAGAGATAATGAGTTTCCATTTGGAAGAACTCTTCTGGAATAACTCTACAAAAAAAAAAAAAAAAAAAAAAACAACAAAGTGAAAGTAGAAAAACATAATTGAAATTGGTATTCAAAATAATTACGGTAGGGGAAAGTGTTTTTAATTTTTTATTTTCAAATATTAAATTTCAATAAGTCAATTCAAATATTTTAGAAAAAAAATCCGCCCTAAGGTTTTGTAATTTATTTTCTATACGGAAAAAGTACACCGAATTTCCCTAGAAATAAAAAAATCTATAGAAAACCAGTAAGGAAAGTAGTAAGGTCGGGCGGGGCCGACTATATGATACCCTTTGGGTATATTCAACAGATGAATCCTAACAGACGTCGCATTTTTAAAGGACCAGTAAAATGAAATTGGATCCATAAACATGTCATTCTGCAGCCGATATTAATTTTTTTTTCATTTGGTCAGATATAGAAGCTATATCTAAATCTGAACCGAATTTCACAAAACTTAACACACATCATTCTAGACCTAATTCATTACGCTGACCCAAATTTCGTGCAAATCGAAAGATATTAAGGTACTTTGGTAATCCATTTACCTTAAATCGGCCGAAAATATATATGGGAGCTATATCTAAATCTGAACCGATTTTTAGGAAACTTAACACACATCATTCTAGACCTAAGTCATTACGCTGTACCCAATTTCGTGCAAATCGAAAGATATATGGGGATTTTGGTGCACCATTTACATTAAATCGGACGAAAATATATATGCGAGCTATATGTAAATCTGAACCGATTTTCACGAAACTTGACACACATCATTCCAGACCTAATTCATTACGCTGTGCCAAATTTCGTGCAAATCGAGAGATATATAGGGAATTTGGTGCACCATTTACATTAAATCGGACGAAAATATATATGGGAGCTGTATCTACATATGAACCGATTTTCACGAAACTTGACACACATCATTCTAGACCTAATTCATTACGCTGTGGCAAATTTCGTGCAAATCGAGAGATATATAGGGAATTTGGTGGACTATTTGCACTAAATCGGACGAAAATATATATGGGAGCTATATCTAAATCTGAACTGATTTTTCCCAATTTCAATAGGGTTCGTCCTTGGGCCAAATAAGTGAGCTATGCCAAATTTCATCCAAATCGGATCATAAATGCGACCTGTACTTTGTTAACAAAAATACATGGACGAACAGACGGACATGCGTAAATCGACTCAGAAAGTGATTCTATACATATTCTCAAAAGAAACCTTGTATCTATCTCGTTTCCTTTTGCCTGTTACAAACATATGCACAAAGACATAATACCCTGTACCACAGTGTGGTGAAGGGTATAAAAATCGAATAAAATTCACACAACATCAGTTGCTATTTTTTCTATAGAAAAAATTCAGACAACATCTTTTGTCATTTTCTTCTATAGAAAAAATTCAGACCTCTTTTGGCCATTTTTTTCTATAAGAAAAAATTCAGACAACCTCAGTTGGCCATTTTTTTCTATAGAAAAAAAAATCGTAAGGCCACTTGGGTCATTTTTTTCTATAGAAAAAAATTCAGACAACCATAGTTGTCATTTTTTTCTATAGAAAAAAATTCAGACAACCATAGTTGTCATTTTTTTCTATAGAAAAAAATTCAGACAACCATAGTTGTCATTTTTTCTATAGAAAAAAATTCAGACAACCATAGTTGTCATTTTTTTCTATAGAAAAAAATTCAGACAACCATAGTTGCCATTTTTTTCTATAGAAAAAAATTCAGACAACCACAGTTGTCATTTTTTTCTATAGAAAAAAATTCAGACAACCATAGTTGTCATTTTTTTCTATAGAAAAAAATTCAGACAACCATAGTTGTCATTTTTTTCTATAGAAAAAAATTCAGACAACCTTAGTTGTCATTTTTTTCTATAGAAAAAAATTCAGTCAACAATAGTTGTCATTTTTTTCTATAGAAAAAAATTCAGACAACCTTAGTTGTCATTTTTTTCTATAGAAAAAAATTCAGACAACCTTAGTTGTCATTTTTTTCTATAGAAAAAAATTCAGACAACCTTAGTTGTCATTTTTTTCTATAGAAAAAAATTCAGACAACCTTAGTTGTCATTTTTTTCTATAGAAAAAAATTCAGACAAACTTAGTTGTCATTTTTTTCTATAGAAAAAAATTCAGACAACCTTAGTTGTCATTTTTTTCTATAGAAAAAAATTCAGACAACCATAGTTGTCATTTTTTTTCTATAGAAAAAAATTCAGACAACCTTAGTTGTCATTTTTTTCTATAGAAAAAAATTCAGACAACCTTAGTTGTCATTTTTTTCTATAGAAAAAAATTCAGACAACCTTAGTTGTCATTTTTTTCTATAGAAAAAAATTCAGACAACCTTAGTTGTCATTTTTTTCTATAGAAAAAAATTCAGACAACCTTAGTTGTCATTTTTTTCTATAGAAAAAAATTCAGACAACTATTAGTTGTCATTTTTTTCTATAGAAAAAAATTCAGACAACAATAGTTGTAATTTCTATAGAAAAAAATTCTGACATTTTTTTCTATAGAAAAAATTCCTAGAACCTTGTCTGCGATTTTTTCTATAGAAAAAAATTCTGACAACCTTAGTTGTCATTTTTTTCTATAGAAAAAAATTCAGACAACATTAGTTGTCATTTTTTTCTATAGAAAAAAATTCAGACAACCTCAGTTGTCATTGTTTTCTATAGAAAAAAATTCAGACAACCTCTGTTGTCATTTTCTTCTATAGAAAAAAATTCAGACAACCTTAGTTGTCATTTTTCTATAGAAAAAATTCAGACAACCTTAGTTGTCATTTTTTTCTATAGAAAAAAATTCAGACAACCTTAGTTGTCATTTTTTTCTATTGAAAAAAATTCAGACAACCTTAGTTGTCATTTTTTTCTATAGAAAAAAATTCAGACAACCTTAGTTGTCATTTTTTTCTATAGAAAAAAATTCAGACAACCTTAGTTGTCATTTTTTTCTATAGAAAAAAATTCAGACAACCTTAGTTGTCATTTTTTTCTATAGAAAAAAATTCAGACAACCTTAGTTGTCATTTTTTTCTATAGAAAAAAATTCAGACAACCTTAGTTGTCATTTTTTTCTATAGAAAAAAATTCAGACAACCTTAGTTGTCATTTTTTTCTATAGAAAAAAATTCAGACAACCTTAGTTGTCATTTTTTTCTATAGAAAAAAATTCAGACAACCGTAGTTGTCATTTTTTTCTATAGAAAAAAATTCAGACAACTTTAGTTGTAATTTTTTTCTATAGAAAAAAATTCAGACAACCTTAGTTGTCATTTTTTTCTATAGAAAAACAAAAAAATACACCAGACCTCAGTTACCCACTGATGTCAATTTTTTCTATAGAAAAAAATTCAGACAACCTTAGAGTTGTCAATTTTTTGTTGTTTTTTCTATAGAAAAAAATTGACATAAAAAATTCACCTAACCTCAGAAAAAAAAATTTATAGTAATAATCTATTCTGTAGATCTGTGCGATTGTCAAATAAATTGATTTTTATTGCCTTAATGTTCCTAAAATAATAAAAAATCAATATTAAAGTTTCAATTTCATTTTAGTTTTTTTTTTCTTTTTATATCACTCCAAAAAATCCCCATATAAAAAAATAAGGGGCGTATTCCATTAACCCATATATGCGATAAAAAATTAATAATTTTTTTGTTGTATAAAGAAAATTCAATATGGCCATAAAAACAAATTTTGATGAACTTCTCCTAACCACTTCTATTTTCGATACTAATGACTTTAAGAGTGTCAAAATGTAGACAAATCACCATAAAATAATGTTTAAATCCAAAACGTTGTAACGGTTTTTCATATACATACCACGATTTCAACAAAATCATTAATACATAATCAAAAAGGCAGATTATAACAACAAAAACTATAACATCATAATGCGGCCGGCCTTTGCTGCTGCCGATGATGACGACAAATATAAAAATTTGCATAAAAAACTCAGTTGGGTTTTTATGATTTAGGTTTTGTGTGTGTGTGTTTTTTTTTCTTTTATTTGATACTCTGAAGACTTTTTTTGGTTCGCATTTTTTTCTCGGTCTCAATTCATTACCATTTGTCCGTCTGTCTGCTGGCTGTTGTATTTGTATCTTTATGCTCTGTATAATACAACATATATGGTGATTATATTACATCATTTTTGTGGTATGAATAGACGGCAAGCCAGACAGTCAAAAAGAGCCACAAAAACATTTGGAATAGATAGACTTGCATTGTAGGTTATTTGTTGCTCTCCATCTCTTTCTCTCTCTCGGTTCCGCCATAGTGTACCCTAGGTATGAATAATAGTTCCTACAACAACAACAAAAATATATTATGTTAATTATATTACAATGATTTGTAATGGAATTATTATGGCCATAATCATTACGGCCAGCCATGAAGGAATGATTATATATACGCCAAATATTTTTTACTCTAGCGGTCAAAACTTTTGCGAAAGACTGTATTTCTTGGTGAACAATTCTGAGTTTCATGTAGTAATCCTTCTTAATCCTGATTTTAAGGCATATAACTTGCAAAATATTCGAGATATTTCCGATTAAAATCTTTGCTTATATTTTTGGGATTTTTTTTCAAATGTTTGAGTAATTAGGTTGTAGGGGTCATAACTTTTAGGAGACACTGTACTTCTTACTATAATAACTTTATTACGGTAGATCTGCACCTCTACTTTACATTGATATAAAATATCAAAATATATCTACAATAATTCCCGAGTTATTTGCCAAAAACGAACATAAGTTAAAATGTTACGAATTCTTGCAATTTTGCGTTATGGACTTCAGTGTATCATTACTTTTTGTATAGACTGTAGTTTTTAGTCGAATAACTTGATTCTGATAGACCTGTATTTCTACTTTACAGTTATGTACGATTTATAGATGTAACTAACAAAATATTGGAGTTATTTACCAAAAATGAACATGACTCAAAATTTTTGTAATTCTTGAAATTTCAAGTAAGGTAGTTCTAGGGCTCATAACTTTTTTGCTAGACTGTAATTATTACTCAAACCACCTATTTTTTTATAGATCTACATTTCTACTTTACAGCAATGTATGATTTTAGCCATACACCTACAAAAATACCCATGTTTTTTGCCAAAAATCGACATGACTCAAAATTTTTGGAATTCCTGAAATTTTAAGTAATGTTGTTCTACAGGTCATTGTCGGAGTTATTGGCCCAAAATTAACATGACACAAAATTATAGGAATTCTGTTTTCACTTTTATTACTTTTTATTAGAATAACTTGTTTTTGGTAGATCAACACTTCCACTTTATAATAATTTACTTTTAGGATAGACTGTACTTGTTACTCAAAATACTTCTATTCTATAGATCAACATGTCTACTTTACAACAATGTATAACTGTATCTATATATCTATAAAAATACCCATGTTATTTACCAAAAATCGACATGACTCCAAATTTTTGAAATTCCGGAAATTTTAAGTAAGGTAGTTCTAGAGGTCATAACTTGTTTGCTACACTGTACGTGTTACTCAAATCACTTGCTTTTAATAGATCTACACTTCTACTTTATAATACTATAAAATTTTACTTATATAACTACCGAAATGACCAAGTTATTTGCCAAAAATTAACATGATTCGAAATATTGGGAATTCTTAAAATTTTGAGTAGTGAAGTTTTCGAGCTCATAACTTTTAAAGTATACTGTACTTCATTGTAAATCAACTTTCGGTTAATAGAGGAACTCTTATACTTTACAATGATATATAATTTAGAGTTATACCTTCCTATGGTACCCAAGTTATTTGCCAATAATTAACATGACTAAAAATTTTCTGAATCGTTTAAAGTTTGCGTAAGGTTGTTCTAAGTGCCAAAACTTTTTGGAGAGACTGTATTTCACCCTGAAATAACTTATTTATGGTAGATCTACACTTCTAATTTGCATTAACATGTAATTTACGGAATCTAGCCACCAAAATTCTCGAGATATTTGCAAAAAAATGAATTGACTTAAATATTATTCAATTTTGGAAATTTTGAGTAGCTGAGTTTAAGTGGTCATTACTTTTAAATTTCTTGGAATATTTTTATGAAACAACATGGATCCGCATAGACCAACAATTCTACTTAACAATGATATAGAATTTATAAACGTTACCTATGAAATTCCTAGAGATATTCCTAAAATATTGAACTTATTTCAACTTAGCCTTTACTTCAGCATACTCCTTTTTAGTCTCCGAACCTCAGCTTCCGTTTACCTTCCCATTTCCCTCGCCAAATAATTTAAGAAATTTGTATTTCCCGTAATAAAATTTCCGTATTTACATTGAGGGCAACACAAAAAAAATTAAAAACAAATAATCAAAAAAACTCAATACTGCTGTGACTTCCCCCTCTCTTCCCTTTTGTCTTATGGTTATAGGTCCATAACAACAATAAATTGAAATATGGAAATGCTTAGCGGTGATGCGTTTATGCCGGTGGAAGTCAGTCAGACCCCCATCATACCAGTCAGCCAGCAAGCAAGCAAGTCAACCGTCCATCCAGCCAGTTGAACGAACACAACATGCCGCCATGGGCATCATTCAAAAAAATCTTTCTCGAGCGGCACAGTTCCCCTCCATCAAAAATGCTGCTACTGTTTGCCAATTTATAAATTTTTATGTGATTTCAGTTTATTTACATTTGGATGAGTGGCGTTTCAACTTTTCTGCAATTTTTTGTTTGCATGGAAATTAATTTCATTTCCCACTGGTGGTTGGTCGCCACAACGCGGCGTCGGCGATGGTGTTGCGCTTTGTTGTGCATTTTTCGCGAATTTTTGCGCGGCGTCTTAATGGCGTTAGCGATTTATTTTCAAATGGCCAAACCGACAGGCTTGCTGGCTGTCTGGCTGACTAGTGAGGCTGTCAAGTCAAGAGACAACATCACTGGCAATAATCATGCCGATGGCAAATGATTATGACAATTTTACTGAAATATGGATGGCAATGTAGCTGGGAGGTGGGATGTTTAAGCTTGAGCTGCAAATTTTTTTTTTTTTATTTGCAGACATCGGAGTTGAAAGCTGCTGTTATTTCAATCAATGCAGATGTTGAAAAAAAAACAAAATAAAAACGAAAACCAATGTGAAATGAAATATGTTGCAATAAACATTAAGTGGCATAGAGCGATTAGCGAAGCGTGTGTGTGTGATGGAATGCCTTAATAGATTTAATCATTCATAACATTCATTTGTTGATCTGTCTGTCCGACTGTCTGGCTGCCTGCAAAAAACGAAAAATATGTGTAACATGCAATTTACATTGTTGGTGAAAAAAAAAACACAGACATCCATACATACCTCCATACGATGCGGATACCCGGATTATATAGCGGCAGACAGACACACAATAACGCCATACATAAATTCATTCAAGCAAACATCCATCACAGCCAACTCTTTGGATATTTACATCCTCCTCCAGTGTGTGTTGTCCCCCATTTTTTTGTGTTTTTGCTGTTCATCAACGCCTATTACGCATTCTTTCACCATTTTTGTTTTCATCCGAATGAAGAGGGGACTTGTTAAATCATAAAGAAATTACCATTGTTTTTATTTTTCGTTTTCCATTTCGAGTTTTGCTAATAGAGGAGTTTCCTTTTGTGGAGTAACAACACCAACAACAAAAATCAGTTTCATTTCCATATGAAAAACATTGTTGCAAAGCCCCCGTCATTTTTTATTTGTAATAAAACACACAGCGGAAGTTCAACTCAGCAGTTTTTTGTTTGTGTGTGTGTCGTCGAACAGACTCTGACATCCAACTGGCCTGGCCTGGCCAGACACGCCAACAAAGATCGTTAGCCAACATTTGATGGTTACATACATGAACAGATTCAATGTTACATTATTTTTTTGTGATTTGTTGTTTTTGTAATTTTTTGGGGAGGGAATAAGTCGGACTTGGAGATGAAGTTGGAACTGGGGATACCTGACATCAGTATGACCTTCAATATGGTCTCTATCAATTTTGGATTTCAAAAAAAATTGGAGACCTTCAGCACCATTATTTTGAATAGGAGATAATATGACCTAATAGCTATTCTGAGCAGAGTCTTCAAACCCCATCTCTATATATAGAAATGATAGATATTCTGCCCTAAAGACTTTCTAAGACTACAAGTTTTTCAAGAACCCTTCTTGAAAATTAATGCTATATTAATAAGGTCATTTAAAGGGATTTAATATGCAGCTAACATTATAAAAAGGCCTCCACAGATCCAATTTTTGGAGAACCGATTGATGAAACATTTGCTGAATTAAGAGGCGGAAGATCAACCATCAACCAATATTTTTTGAGAGGCTACATGGAATATGGAAAATAAGTATTTTGCTATCATGCTTGGGTCTGTGGTAAGTTATTTCGAATTTCCTAACGAATTTCATTTTGCCCTTGACGAAAGCAAATTCGCATCTCGCCCTACGATTATGCGGTGATAAGATACGGCACGTTGATAGTGCTTTGGAGCGGATGCATCTCGGACAGTTCTGACCTTTGAATCTTTGTCCGTGGTTGGGGTTTCGATAGATTCCTCATCATCGCTTTGCGTCGCGGTTTGCCTTTGAAGCTTATTGCCGACACTGTACCTGTTGGTGTCAGACTTGAATTCGGTTGGTCAACCGGGTCTACACTTCCTTCGTTGATGCTACAGCAATCCTTCTGTGTTAACTTGACCGGAACCACCATAGTGTCCAGCTCATCATCAGTTACCGATCATCAGAAACCCATTTGACGTTATCGGGAGAAGATTCTTTAAGTATTATTTTTTATAAAAATAATTGTTTTATAATGGCGAAATTAAAAATTATATTTGTACTTCTATATTATTTTATTGATTTCTGATATAATTTATTTAAAAAAAGTCATCCCCTTTTTATATTATATTGACAATTTGCTAAAAAAATATTTTGCCATAAAATTGTCAATATGTTTCTTCTTTTTTACTCCACACTCTTCAAATTTAAGCCGTACTGTATCATATTTTTAATCAAATAAAACAAAAAAAGACCCTCACACAGTCATATATATTTTCCTCTTTTTAAAGTACCACTGAAGTATTGTGCTTAACATTACTGTCCAAACTGACACACCCTGGACACGTCCGGTAAGCCATAGTCAGTCATACCATATACTATATCTATACAAGCAGCCAGCAGATCAACAAACCAGCCAATCATCCATCCATCCCTCGCAACTTTCATGATGATTAAGTGCCTTTGCAAAGTAGTAAAACATTTTTTGCAGAATTTTTTTCTCGTTTATTTTTTTCTTCATATCTCTTTCTTTTATTTGTAAGTCTTTTGTTTCGATATTGTCGTGTTTTAGAGCGCGGCGGCGGCGTGTTTTGCATTTATTGCCTTAGTTTTGTTTTTTGGTTCAATATTTTGTTTATAATTTTTGATTTTTTTCTTCTTCTGGTGTGAAGTAAAAGTAAATATATATTTTATTAACGTTTTCGTTTTTACTTTGGTATTTTAATAAAATGTTTTCCATCGGATTTTTTCGGTTTTTTGTTATTATTTAATGTTATATTACGTTAAATCGTTAATAAACAAATTGCGAATCATGCAAAACAGTCAAAAATATTGTGTTAAATAATTCGGTTATTATGTTATAATAAACGTTTTTATAATAAAAAAAAATATTGCAGTCAGTTGCAAAGAAATTGAATTAAAATTCAATGGAGGTGAACAATTATAAAGTTAAGGAAAATATTGTACATTTTTATATAGGTAGATTTTAGTTGTTTATAATTTAGGAATTTCAGGAGTACAATTTCGAGTTATTTCAGGAGTACAAGTTATCATAAAACCTCTGATAATTCCATTCTGATAGTCCTTTGTATATCATCATCAATATTTATAGGCCCTCTCTTCCTTGCACTCTGACCAAAAAAAATGGGTTTACTCCTCTCGTAATTAAAAAATAATTTCATGCTTTAAATTACTACGGTTATTGTTCGAAAGATAAATTTCCATAGATTCACACGCTAATCCGCCATCTAATAATTAATTTTCCATTGTTCCATTGCTGTTTTGGTCTTTATATTACTCTTATCCTAGTTCACATTCTGGGCTTTGTAGTTGCAATTGATCCTTATAATCTATTTTTGGTTATCCATTAATTTAACCTTCGCTGGATCTTATAGTTTATTTATTTCATGTTTAGAACTACAAAACGTATTTAATTTTCATATACTCGATTCAACTTTCATGTTATGATCAAACTAAATCTTTTGTGGTATTTAAATCGTCCAAAGATGAGAAATGATTTAATATAAAACAAAAAATAAACAGCTGATTAGCTTGAAAAGTATTTATATGTTGCAAAACAGCTGATTATCAGCTGATCGTGACAAACATTACATTAAGTCCAGTTCACATTAAAGGATTTCTAGTTATAATGTATCCTATTTTCTTCAATAATTTATACACCGTTTAATGTTGTTGGTTGATTTAACATTTAAGGATTTATAGTTATAACATATCCTGTTTTCTTCATTAATTTATTCTTCGTTAAATCTTGTAATTATAATTTATTTTTTTCTTCATTAATTTTAAAAGTTGAAAAACTTATTGGTTCATTTCATAAAACTTAACAACGACTATTTCAATTAAACAGCTGTTTATCAGTTGATCGTATAAAACACCTGTTTATCAGCTGATCGTATCAAACTGCAGTTTATCAGCTGATCGTGACAAACAGCTGATTATGAACATTTCACCTTCTAGTCATAATTGCCATAAATACAAAACAGCTTTCAAATTTAATTGTATTGCCTCATATGTAAAACTATGCTAATAATTATCAAAAAAAAATACATATCCTACTCTACTTTCACTTTTCTTATATGCCATCATCAAAATAAGACACATTCCATTTGTGCTCTAATATGTCACACGAAATATGTAACAATTTCTGGGGGGGAGCACATCCATACAACTGGGGAAAAATGCCATAAAAATACCTTTTCCCACGAAAAAATTTTGTCACAACCAGGCCAAAAAAAATTGCCAAAGTAAAAATATTTGCGAAATCAAAATAGCTACAGTCCGTCCATCCCCCCACATCAAGGGATAGATGTGTGCTGGTGTTGTTGACATGGTTTCATAATCCGTTGTGAATTGAAAGTATGTGCACTCTTTTTTCTTGTGCCAGTTGTGTGAAATATTTTTTTCAAAATTTTTCATTTTTTTGTGAATTGATCTCATTTTGTATGTTAAAAAGTCTTAGACGTACAGCGATTGCATTTAGTTTGAAACATAAATTCGAACATTTCACTTTCGTTTTCTTTCTTTCATTGACAACAATTGAATATTTCTTTATACGGATTTCGCTTGAATAGTTTTGTAGGCATTTTGAATATTGTGGAGCTGCGTTTTTATGGTGACAATTTAAAAATTTTAAATTCGCATATGTTTTATTTGTTTGTGCCTGGCTGGCTTGACTTATTGCCAGCCGGTGGTTATTTTATGAGACGCGCTTGCGTGCGGACAATGCGTAGAATATAAACAATGACCAAAAAACAGTCTGTGTGTTAGTGGGGTGAATATTTTCCCCCACTTTGAAACAATAAATTCAAATTCAAAATGTGTTGAAAAATTGTGATGCTAGTAGCTAGTGAGTGGAAGCCACCGCCGGGGTTACAGAGATTGAATACACAATTTCTTTGTTTTGTTTATGCGCGACATTTGTGGGCCTGCAAGAAGAAATTTCTGAAACCGAAAAATCACACACACAAAGCGTTCGATAATAAATACCCGCGCGCTCATATTACAAAACTAGTGAAACTACTTTACCATCGCCATGGTGGATAAAAGATATTTCATATTTCAAGCTAAGACTGCTAATACATCATACTCCTAAATGAACATTATAATATAAAAATCGTCATTATGATTCTCCAGCTAGAGGTTTTGTCGTCGAAAATAACCAAACACAAAACAAAATATATATTATCATCTTCATGGAGAAAGACAGACAGCAGAAGTCTTGATGTGGTGTGATATTCAAGTGAATTGAATACTGGTGGTGAAGTGATGTGCATTTTTGATCAGCATTTGTTCATTCAGGCGTCAGTCACATACCAAGCAAACCATCTAGCCAGACAGTCATTCACAGCCAACCATCTAACCAAACCGACATACAGCCAAGTCAGATATTAGCCTCTTGCTGCATACAATATTTTTGCACGTCAATTGAACTTTCGTTTTCAATAGAGTTAATGTGCCGCTACTAGCAACTATTTTTTGTGTTTCTTCTTCATCATTCGGTTTCTGGCTAAACACGTAGTTTATAAAAACAAAAAACAAATACCGAGTTTTTTCATTGCAAAAAACAAAAAAAATTCGATTTTGTTGCCACACGCCGCAACAGGTGCAGGCTGGCAAGCTGGTTGGAGGTGCTGCTGGTGATACTCTGGTGCGTGATTGAGTGTTGATTGTAATGATGGCAAAAATCTTCATCACATGATCATCAAATTGCTTGCTCTGCTGATGGCCAAAAATACAAGAAAGTTCAAACACCGGTCGAATCTTTATCGTCGTCGACATCATCATCAGCTGATGGTGGTGGTGGTATCTATCTTATCATCATTGTTATTATCCTTCAACACGTAATGCCGTCACATAACATTCATTTATTCATTCTCCATCAAAGATGTCAATCTGAAAGTTTTCAAAGTCAATGCGTCCACCGGTCGGTGTTGGCGGTTTGGAATAAAAATTGTCTTTGATTTCTAAAAAACTATTGAAATTGAAAAGAGAAAAACTATGGCTGATTGTTTACAAGAAATGTAAGAAATTGCATGTTTCTGAGCTTTCCTTCGTTATTCAATTATTATCTTCACATCCTTAAGAAAGCATGCAGACCTTAATGAAGCAACCTATATGGACTAATTGAATTCAATTATATATTTTTCTGATGAAATTATTATTATTATTATAATTATAATTATTGGTTTATTGCTTAAGTAGCAATACCAACAACAACGTTATGTGCATTCGTCACAAAGTGACGACACATAGCAGTGGGAAATGTATTGTAATGAACCACGCAACCTATATGGACTAATTGAATATTTTGCAAGGTTTTTTTGAGAGAGATCAAGGATCTGCCATATATTTAAATAGTTGTTTTTTATAAAAACAACAAACTAGGATTAAGCTGATATTTTGAAAAACAAAATTGTAATAAAACAATAAAGTTTGAGTTTCAGGACGAACGCATGTCTGTAGGACCAAGTTTACTTGAAATTTTTCCATACAATTATTAGTCTTCACGTTCCAACATGTCTGAAGAGAAAGAAGAAAATAATATTAGAAACTATGAGTTTAAGGCAGGATGACAACAAAAATGTTGCCTTCAATTCCCAAAAATTAGTAGTACCACAGGGGAACACCACTTCGTTATGCATCGTTCCATTATATTCAGCATCAACAAATATATGTATCACAAGGGCTTAAGACCACAAAATTTTATAGTTTAATAAATGGTTATTATTATTATTTAATATATGATGATTATTCTTGGAATTCCATCTTCAGGAGGTAATATTTTCATTAGCAATATTGGCGGAAAAAAGTTGGCATCGTCATCCCCATCATTTATTCACTGAATGAACTAATGAACTAGTTTCGCCAAAAGAGACGATTAGTACAGAGTTGATGTGCTGATAGAAAATCTTGGAAAAAACGGGAAATATAAACTTTACCGCGTAACAGAACATACCAAACGTCGATAAAGGGGAATCTGATTTTAAATTTATTCCAAATCAAGTGCCCCCCCCTCTGCGCAATATATTAAATTAAGATTTAAAATTAATCCCAAAAATGATTATACCATTTTTATAACTAGCTTGAATTTATTTAATAACGCTGACAACCTCAAAATGTTTTGTTGTTGTTTTTAATTTAATTAATATTCTCCAAAAACCATGTTTTCAAAATTATGTATTTAAAATAACCTCAATAAAAACTATTTATACACAAAAAGATTTTGTTATATATTTTCTGTTATTCATTTTTAAATCTATTTAGTCTACTTTTCAATATTTAATACAATACTTGCTCAAAATTTATAGGCTAAACATTTAACTTGTATTAAAAAAAGAAAACTAACCTCAAAAATGCGATATTACAAAAATACATTAATTCAAACAACTTTGACATATTCACAAATATTTGCCGCAAAGTGAATAGAGCAAAACAAAATCATTACAGAGGAGTGCCATTTTATTAAAAAAAAACGCCTTACTAACCCAACACATTGTGGTGGCGAACATGGCAAAATCGACAGTAATTTTTTTTACTCTGATATTGTAGTTTTCGGTTTATTTCGATCACTACAACACAAAATGTGTAATACAACATTATTTTTGTTGGTTGTTGTAATGGTTTTTAGTGGGATTTTGTGACGACCTCCTAATGTTGCAAAAAATCGAAAAAAAAACGCAGACAAAACGCCATAAAACTGTAACACAATGCCGCAAAGTGAGCAGAGACAAAACTTATTTTGAATATCATTGCATTCAGCCACCGTTATGTTGTTATTTCTTTGCATGGTTAAATGTAGGTTTATTTTCAGTTTTTGCCGGTGATAAGACCACGACAGACATACCTTCAATTGTTTTTTTGGAGATTTGGTTTCGGCTTTTGTTGTTTTTCGCAAAACTTCAACAAGCGTACAAAACAAGAGCCATGTTCACGTATTTAGCCTGAGCTCTAATGAACCTTAACCTCTCGGAGGCGACATTTTATTTAACGATTTTAATTTCAACTCTTTTTTTTTTTGGACTTTGTTTCAAAAAAACGCAAAACATAACTACATAGACATGTCATAAATAAATCCATCACAAGGTTGGTTTTGTTATTTGATATGTTTGCTGTTTTGTGCTTCCCTTTCCTCTCCTCGGCTCTCTATCCATAACTGCCTGAGGGTTTTGAGTTTGGAGTTTTTGCGAAATAGTTTTTATTTTTTTTTTCAAAATAAATTCATTTAAATACTAATGTATTAGTGTGTGAGTTTGTTTTTTGTCATAATGCCAATTGTTGTTGACAATAATCGGTCATTATGTTATTAAACTAAATCGTCTTAAGGTTATTTATTTTAATTTCTTAACATGAAAAAAAAACTAATGCCAAGTTTTCACATTAATCATGTTTTAAGTAAGTTTCGTCTTTGTTGCTGTTGTTGTTTTGTTTTCGAGGATAACCAGTAATTTAAATTAAATCAAAAACAAATGATATTTTTTTCTTTGAATTTGTTTAAATGTTGTTTTGCGAAAATGGAGTTATAATTGATAAAAGAGGTTTTGAATTGGCGGCTTTTTATTTAGACTAAATGTCAAGTTATTTTGCATTTTTTTAAGTTCTTTTTTTAATTTCGTCAAATTATTCCCTAATTTCCCAAAAACATATTTTATTTAAAACTTTCTTCATCTCAGGCTTGTCCTTATATATTCCAGTTCTGCTAAATTTTAAAATCATTCCCTAATTTCTAAAAAATATATTTTATTTATCTTCTTCTTGTTTTTAGGTTCAATAAATTCCTGAACCTGTATTCCTCATGAAATACGATTTTATTTTAAATTTTGGAAACCATTTATTTAAAACCTTCGTCATGTTTCTAAGTTTAATAAAAAATTTTCTTCATTTTACTAATCCATAATTTGTTTCTCCTTCTCTCTTTCCAGATGTAATTCCAAAGCATCATATTTACCACGTCAAAGCTTAGAAAAGCAAGCCAGTTCGGATCCAGATCATGGCAGCTATAAACTTACCCTCCACTCCAATGAAGATTTGGTGGGTGGTGCGAATAGCAATGCAAAATCCACATACGATATTATGGCACAAACACAGACACAATCGACAAAACTGCCCAGCAATTTACCCGATGTCCTGCCATTGGGTGCCAAATTGCAGCCCACACAAGCTGAAGCCTCAATTTTGCGTACACAATCCAGTTCCCTGCGATATGGATCGAATAATAATATCGCCACATCACCCACCAATACACAAGGACAACCACAATCATTGAACAGCAACAACAACTGCTATCCAGCATATCCACCATCCCAACAACGTTATTCGACTCCAGTATTGAGTTCATTTAATTTGAATAACAATTTCAGTAGATCTCAATCGTACGATACCCAAGGATCAGTGCCCGCAGGCCAAAGTCCCACCAAATATATGACCCAGTCTTCGTTAGACCTTAAGAAACCCACACTAATGGCCACCACAATTGAGGAACATCCCAACAGTATGCTGGAAAGCACAAGTCTTAAGGAGAATCAAAATTCATCACTCTCATCGTTGAGCTCTCTGTCGGAGAGTTGTGCCAGTCATGAAGAGAGATTGAATACCAGCGGTAGTGGTAGTCTACTGAGTAATACCAGCTTGAATAACAGCAGTAATTCATATCATCATCAACATGAATCATCTGCCTCGTCGGCCTGCTCCTCGGCGGCATCATTGTTTAGAGCGGAATTGGTCAACACAACATTGAATGGCAGTGCCACACAAAATAGCAACAACAACAAGAAGGCGGTAATACGTCAAGAATCTCTAAGGGAGAATATTGAGAAAATCAGTCAATTGCAATCCCAATTGATGTCAGCCCATAACACTGAAAACAATGGGCTATTGGGTCATGGTTATACCTCGTCGCTTTCACCTCATATAAATGCAAATAGAAGTGCTCAGGCAAATGTGATTGATATACCAAAAACCATGGAATTAAATGCCTCGCAAATGATGGAGGATAAAATGTGCAGAGAATCAACACCGCCACCATCACCACCCTCAGGATCACCTCCAACAACACCAGCATTATCATCCTCATCATTACAAGAAGAATCCGCTGATAAAACCAATGAAACCTGCAAAGAAGATTGCGAAGACATAAAATCTAACAACAATGAAATTGAACAGGAAAAAGCCTTAAAGGAAAGTAAAAATAAAACCGAAGCCGCCACCACCACCGAGCATATACTCTCGCAATTGGATTCCAGCACAGATAGCCTAAAGATGGTACAGCGAAGTGAAATCATATTAAGAGTTAATCCTAATACCGTTGAAACTGCCTCACAAACCGATGATATCACCGACAGTGAACTGAAATCCCTGACGGATATGAATAACAGTAAAGATAGCGGTGATACTACGACGGGTAATCGCACAACAACAACACTGCAACCTCGCCAACGCCTGCCCATCGAAGATGAATGTGAAAAATTATCCAAAGAATTGGCCACAATGTTGCCATCAAATGATTCCCTAATACATTTGTTATGCCCACCAGGCAGCAAGACTGTGCACGATTACGTTAGCAATTTGTATAATCCCAATGTACGCCAAAGACCCAGTAAACGTGATGTGGGCACATCGACATTGACACGCCAGCATCATCACAACAAAACCAGGGATGAGGATAATAAGTTGACGGTGGAATTGAAATTGACGGAAATTGAAATAGCTGCCGATAGCTGTGATATCCTTAAAAATAAAGTGGTAAGTTGTGGCATATATTTTTTTGGTTCTACATTTTATTAAATGTTGTGTGTGTGTGTGTTTCGTTTTTTTCAGGATGAATTAATCAAATATTTGAACAATAAAGTACGCATCCTAAGTAAAGAACAAGCTGCCATCGATGAAGAATCAGCCGCCAATGATGATTTGGGCAACAGTTTGCTCAATCAATTGTGTGATAAAGTCCGACCCATTGAAGAATCCAAGTGCCGTACCTACATATCGGACATTGGCCATATCACGGGTTTGCTATTGTCGCTGTCGGAACGTTTGGCCCGCGCCGAAAATCAACTAACCGCTGTGGGTGATAATAATACCGAGAAGGTAAATATTCGAATTTCTTTCTTTAGAGACATCGGAAAAAGAAAATGTGTATACCCTAGACTGTAGGAGGAAATATTCGTCAGAGACCCCATGTCGATAGAGATCGCAATATTTTCAAATAGAACTTTGAAATTTGGTCCATAGTTTGCTACTACTCCTAGGGGATGTTTGGTATTGATATCATGTTGTATTATTGTGAATTGACTTCCATCATGAGAACGTAAAAAAACAATTTTTTGACATTCGACTTGAGAAAATCAGCTGACTGTCGCTAGCAGGGTGACCTTATTAATAGATCTTGATACTCAGTAGCAAAACTGTCAAATCTGCTCTCTCAATTTACTGGACTTTTGGGTAAACGAACAACATTTTGTAATAATTTGTACGAATTATAGAGTAAACCAACAAACCTTATTTCAAATTTACCTAAAACCTAACCTTAAAAAAATCTTACCTTTATACCAATTAATTTCCTTTCTTTTTCTTTTCGCTCATTTTACAGAAATCGTTGGAAAACAAACGTGATCGTCTGCTCGAGCAATTAACTGAAGCTAAACGTCTCAAGGCCGACATCGATCGTCGTGGTGTTAGTGTCAAGACACTGCTGGAGAAGAATTTAACTTCAGATGAATATGCCGATTTTGATTATTTTATAAATATGAAAGCCAAACTTATAACCGATTCAAGAGATATTGCCGATAAAATCAAAATGGGAGAAGAAATCATTGCTGCTCTCAGTGATACTTTAATACAAAGTGATTGTTAATAACAAAAAACAAAACAAAAAGCACACCAAGAGAGAGAAATTGAAAACAGAAATATTTATTTAAGATAATAAAAACAGAATTAAGTACATAAAGTGGAATATATATTAAAAAAAATAAACAAAATAATTAATTCTTTGATAGAATAGAGAGAGAGGATAATGGAACATATTTTGTAAAAGAGTTCTTTAATACTCTTGAAAGTGATAATCCCCTTGTTGTTTTTTGCAAAGAATTGAAGAAGAATCCATTAAAAAGATTTCCTTACTTTCATTTGTTTGTATTGTGAGAGTAGCAAGAGAGATTTTTTTCCATAATAGCAAAACAATTTAAGAATCTACGCACAGTTTATGTACTTATTTCCAATAAAAAAATAAGGTGCTCTTTTCCCCACTAAGCAAATCAAACAAAAACAATATGGTTATGAAAAATAATAAGAAATTTAAAAATTACTTGTATATGAAAAATTGTTTTAAAGAATTTTTATTGTAAGAAATAAATAACACATGGTCTGTAAAAAATCAGGGATTAACAAAGAATGCAAATGACTTTATTCCAATATAAGGAGGTGTTAAGGTACTCCAATATTATAACCTCAAATGACGTCCGTTCAATTTTTTCCTTAAATTTCTTAATATATATATTCTGAAATGTTTAATCAGTATTTCTCTAAAATCATTGAATTTTATAGTTAAGTAATCTTTGGAAAATTATTCAAATCTGTTATCTGTTGTGGAACAGAATTTGGACTGTATTTTAATATTTGAGATTTATCACATTGTGGTTAAGTAATATGACAGGCTCATTCTCAATTCGGACATTTATATCATTTTGAAACTCGTAGCAGTAAGTTATGTGTGGTTAAAAATATAAGAAAATTGTCTGCCATTGCAATTTTTAACACATAACCTTAAAAGTTACACTTCTTAATAATTAGACTGGTCATGGGTATTTCTGTTTGTTATTCGAAATATGCAATGGATTCATTTATGTTGTCTCCACATGGGAATTTAACAAATCATGTGTTATTTATAAAAGCAAATCTCTTATATTTTTCATTTCAAATCATGTGTTATTTATAAAAATAAATCTATATTTTTCATTAAAAACAATTAAAACAATAATTATTATTTTTAAAAAGATACAAATTGTGTATAATTTCTACTTCAAAAAAAAATTGCTGTTATTTTGTTAATTTCTCTGTTTTTTTTTTATATTTTACAATTTGTTTTTCTTTTTCGGCAATGCTTTTGTGATTTAAAATATGATTTTATTAAAAAAATGCATTGTCTGTTTTGCACATGTTTTCTTTTACAAAACGACAAAATCTTTTTCAAGCAAACAAAAAAAAATTCCTTAAACCAATGATAAAAAAACCCCCAAGCAAAAATTGAACTGCACTAGTTCCTTTGGCAAAACCCCCCATTTTTTGAATCTTTTCGTTATGTTAAAGAAAAGTGAATCTATAAATATAAAAAAAATTATAAATATTATTATTTTTTTAATTTTAAATTCATTGTGTTATATATCTTATATTAAATTTTTCTTTTCCTTTTTTAATTATATATATTTTGTTCTTTAATTTAAATTAAGTCACATATATCTCCCATTTATTATTATTATTATAATTTTATGTTTAATATTTTTAGGTTATTACAGTTACAGTATAATATATAATTTTTTTCTTTACTTTTGCATTATTATAATTTTTTATATAATTAAAAAAAATATATCTATGTATAATATTAATATGATATAACTAATATTTAAAATTATATATATTTTTTAAGTTGGCAAACACTAATCGTTTGTTATATGGCATTGTAATTATAAACCAATTTCTAAAAACAACAACAGTAATATTATTAATAATTTCACATTAAATTAAAAATTATATTAATAATAATAATTAAAAATCAAAACTATTTTTCTTTACTTATAATTTTAGTTACTTTATATACATATATGAAACAAAGCAAAAATAAATAAAAAATCAATTGAATTATTTAAAATAATAAATGATCGTGAGTTTTTATTTCGTGTATATCAGTGGGCTTGGAATATTTGAAGAACATACATATCGGAAAAAGGCAGGACAAGTTCCTTCAAAACATCCCTTAAATACGATTTAAGGACCAGCCGACGGCCTTGAGTATTTTGAAAAAAAAAATTGATTAAAAACCCTAATATAGGAAATGTAGTTCTATGCATATACTAGGGGATACATTTTTTTATACCCTCCAAAGTATATTAAATTTGTCATCCCGTTTGAAACCCCTCAAAATTTAAAGAAACCCAGTAAGGGAAGTTCAAAAGTCGGACGGGCCGACTAAGACAAGAGTGGAGAGGAGTTATATCTAAATCTGAACCGATTACAACAAAACATCGCATACATAAATTTGGACCTAATTCAGTACGCTGTGCAAAATTTTGTGCAAATCGGCCTAAATTTGACTCTTTGGTGTTCCATTTACATAAAATCGGACGAAATTATATATCAACGCCTCCGAAGAATAGAAGCTCTCAAATTACATGTTTGCTTATAACTTTGGTTTGGATTGGCCGATGATTACCAAAATTTCAGAGAATTTAAATTAAGGACCGTAGTATTTCATTTTGTACATGATATAATGTTCTGAATGTGCTTGAAATCGCTTGGATGTATTTAAGATATTGAAATTTTGCACAGACATTGTTTGTACTCCTAGGATGTTTGGTATCGGTGCATGTTTTGGTGTAGCCCCCACATAACGGTATCCTCTAATATTTAATATTTTGGGGATTTTGAACATATTTTTCAACCGAATTGGCTGTAATTTTGTATTTCGATTACTCAATGTATAGACCATCTCCGTACTAAAAATTATTCACATTAACCCAAGTTTCAGGGTTGCCCCCATATAAAAATACCTCCCTATAATCGGTATTTTGGGGATGTTGGACAAGTTCCCTCATCCGAGTTGTCATCCTCAAGGTGGTTAACTTGTTTAATTTTGAAATGAAAGCATATGTGAAAATCACGTTCAGCTACAAATTCGGCTATAGAAGACTATCAGGCTATCACAGGTCACTGCAGGATTAGATCACTCACATCCAAATTAGACATCAATTCACTGCAAGAGTCACTGGTCTTAGGTTAGGTTCTGTTAGGGATGTACGGTTGTTAATAACAACCGTTCACTCGAAGACAATTGTCCATTGTGATCATCCTTGTTACCTGAAAGGAAAGGGGAAATGAAGAGAGAATGGAAGAGAGGAAGAAATAGTAGGAGTTAGAGAGCTTAGAATATAATTACTTTAGCCATGTCAGTTGAATCTGATTGGCGTCTATATTGGAGAAGAATGCTAGATTATTATCTCATACCTTTCAAACTGTTTCTTGCAAGAGTAGATTGCTATCAGTTTTTTCCTTAGAGCGTTCCTCAACATTCCTATTCTTCTTCAGAAAAGGATAGATGGCAAGCGGAAACTAGGAATCTTACATTTCGTAGTGAAGACCACCAATTCTGTCATACAGGGGTTTACACCAAGAAAATTAGGTGAGACCTTTATATAGGGATTATCTGAGAACCCGAAATTCCAAATTATAGTCATTTGGGTTAAAAACCTTAGGCCTTCGAAATACCTAAAATTAGTCGGGGTTTATACACATATCAGGCTGATCTGAATATAACCATACCATACATAGCAGCAGAGAAGATATAGTTCCAATATAATATGATAGCTAGGTGGGCTTTTCAATTGATTTGTTATCCATAAACGAAGAGGGATGAATTTATCTCTTAATCATAATCTTTTGTTGGGCAAAATACCAAAGAGAGATATTGGTGTTTTGGGATATTAATATATATCCTTTATCTTACGTAAGAAATTAACAACATCACGGCCATTTAGATAATGACCAATTAATTTTCGCTTTTTACAAATTAACAAAATAATAATTAATAACGAATCGGCGTTTTATTTTCTTTTTCTGAACCGGTTTTGCAACCACGAATTGGCATGAGAATTCCAATTATATTTACTTAAAAGAGTACTAATTGCGGGTTAACAGTCGTACATTTTCGAATCAAATAAATCGCAACACAAGTTGGCTGTCCTTTGGTTTACAATTTACTTCAATTTCCTAATGTGAAGATTTAATGCACGGAATCCTTTTGCAATGACAAATTGCAATTTTCAACACAATATTTAGCGTTTTTGTAGTAGTTACCCTACATATGGCAATGGCTCAATTGGAGTTCAGATCTGAAAGCGATAGAATTATAAAATTGCAAGGTTTTCATTCATGTTTTTCAATTTTATTCTGAAAATTCACATACAATAACAATTTTCTATGTGGTTGTTGTTGAATAGTATTTGTTGTAGTTTTGCAGTTACCATGCCTAGAATATTTATGTAGATATTTTTATTGTTCATATCTAATGGTTTTAGAAGCAATTGTCAATTTTAGTAAATTTTTTATATGAATTAGGATTTAAATCAAAAGAAACGTTTTTCCAATAAGAATTCGTTGTTATTCAAACACATGTCATACTTTACGTTACGTCAACCACTAATTGCACATTATGACTACAATATGCCGCATTGGCGCATTGTTTCTCCCCAATTTATTGAAGAGAAAAGCATAAATTTTCATAAAAACAACTCAAAATTTATTAAAGTCACAAATTTAGAAACATTTAGAAGAATTTAATCCACTCTTCGCAATCATTCCCCCTTTCAAAAATCTTTACCAATAATGGGTTATTGTCAAGTAATCGACTACCCGACGATTATTCATTGTGTGCGAGCGATACAAAAGAGAACAACAAAAACACATGACGAATGACCATAACAAAACAGAAATGAGAAAAATTAAATATTGTTGCTGCTGTTGTTGTTGTTGTTTTTGCTGTTCGTACTACAACTTTCTGGTCGTTTTGATTGGATGATGTTATTTTTTGTGTTCAATTCGTTCCAATTCGTCGTCTTGTCGTCTTCAACAGCAGAAGAAGAATATCACAAAATTTCGTCGCGTTCATCATTTGTCGGATTTTTCGGTAGTGTTTACTCTCTATAGTCTGTCTTATCGTGAAATCTAACCAAAAATACCCAAATTAAAATAGCATACAAAACAAAAAGAAAGAAAAAACGAATAATTAATTGTTTGCCTTTGGTGAAATATGATTAACAAGTTTTCATTTGGTTGATTTCTGCAAATTATTACACAAACCCACTACTAAAAAAAGAGTAAATAAGAGCACACGAGCAACAATAATAATAGAAACATCAGCAACAACAACAAAAGCAAACACAATAATTGAGGAATAATAAAGAGCCTGAGTCTGACCTATTACCTCACACACAAAACTCGTTCGTCGCAGTACGACTATTTTGCTCGATTAGTTTGTTTATCGCGTTATCTCGTCTCCATACCCTAGCAAGAAACTATTAAGTAAATAGAGAATCATTCCCTTAGACAACATTCTTGAGATTGTAGAAGGAAGGGTTTTTTGTTGGGCGCACTCACGCACGCACTCACGTAAACACAACATTAGAACAGAGACACACACACAGGTGGTGGCTGACGGTGGTTGTTGTTGGTTGTGGTCATCATCGTCGTCGTGGAGATAGTGGTGTTTACGTTCTGGTTTCTGGCCGCCCTATCACATATCGATGGATAAGAAGAAGCACTGAACTGACGTGACTGATTGGATTAATTGATCTAATTTCCAATTCATTGGCAGCGGTGGTCACTTCCGTTGCGGGAAGGAAAAGTACGCAATAAGCTTTGCTATGTTGAAAACTATCTATCGATCAACGACATTGGTACGACAAACAACAACGAAAAGCTTAACGCCGCCGACTCCCCTGGCATTCAATTATCAAAATCCCAAGAACGCAAGTGTTGGCGTTTGCGGTGGTGTCTTTGCGGAGGGATCACTAACAGCAGGTAATTGTAGAACGAGCTCAACGTCACGTCGCAGTCTTACGACATTTCCAGCACCAGTAGTAGCATCGTCGGCCGCGGCGGTCACAGCATCTCAGACAACAAAAAATACAACAAATACACCAAGGGCTGCGACGATATTAAAACGCAGCAAGTCCCAGACACAGTTTACGTAAGTACATGTTACAAAAAACAACAAAAGCAAATCTAAAACATCTAACAAAAACACACACACACACTGTAGATAGCCAGTCACCACCTGCATTTTAATTAAAACCAAAATCTTCAACAACAACAAGAATAATGACCACTTAGTCTTAGTCGTCTCCTAATGAATCTTCTAAAACATTGTTTTATTGTTTTTTTTCTCTCCGTTTATTTTAGGCTACTAACACGTTTAACTCCCCGTCACCGTACAATGTCGACGGGATCCACACCCAATACCACGACAACACCAATAACCGCCGCTCGTAATCTGTGTACAGCAGCTGCTGCTGGACACAAGTTTACCAACCGCTTGGCCCAAGAAAAATCTCCATATCTGCTACAGCATGCCCACAATCCAGTCGATTGGTATCCCTGGGGAGATGAAGCAATTGCAAAGGCCAAAGCCGAAAATAAAATGATATTTTTATCGGTCGGCTATTCGACATGTCATTGGTGTCATGTCATGGAACATGAATCGTTCGAAAACGAAGAGGTGGCAGCCATAATGAATGAAAATTTCGTCAACATTAAAGTGGATCGAGAAGAGCGGCCAGATATTGATCGCATCTATATGCAATTTGTGCTGATGATGAACGGTAGCGGTGGCTGGCCAATGAGTGTTTGGTTAACGCCCGATTTGGCGCCCATAACAGCGGGTACATATTTTCCACCAAATGATCGGTGAGTGATGATGAATGACAGGTTTTTGTCATTTTGTGAAAAGTAAAAAAACCAATTGGTCATTATTATATAAATGGGATTAAATATATATATATATATTGATGTATATTTATCCCTCTTTGGTATTTTGCCCCCCAAAAGATTATGATTAAGAGCTAAACTCATTCCTCTTCGTTTATGGATAACAGATCAATTGAAAAGCCCACCCAGCTATCATATTATGTTGGAACTATTTCTTCTCTGCTGCTATGTATGGAAGTTGCCAATCTTCTACTAGGCGCGTCTTCCCTGGTGGCGGATGGGAGGGTGCAGGGTGGAACTGACCTAGGTCAAACTAGGCCGGATCTTTTCTCTACACTTCATGGAAACCTTGGGGATCTTCGGATCCCCCGTGGACCCAAATGGATCGGCGTAGTGCCTATAAAATAGTCCGGTTCAACCATGGGAACTGGTGCCCTTGTTTACATGTATAAAAAAGTTCGTTCTCTGCGTTCTCTTTTAGTAAGTCATTTCATATGGCGGTTTCTCATTTGTTCTCTGAGAATTTTTTCGTTGCACACCTCTACCTTAAAATAATTAACTAAGATGGGAAAGAAGAATAAGAAAAATAAAAGGTACGGTGCAGGGAGCTAATAACCCAGTAGCGGCGGCAATCGATGGTGAGATCACAACTCACCTATCGTCGAGATCAAGCGATTGTGATCCGGCTGTTATTGGTGTGGATACCTTGGCACATGCAGCTGTACCTGTTACAAGCGCATCAAGTTTTTTTTTAGCTGGCTTTTGACAAAACTTTCGTTCCATAAGCGGAGCTTAAAAAAGATTTCCAGGCGCGTCTGTCTTTTGCGCAGTTTTTTTCAATTTGAAAGACCATATTCGGCAATGTTATCTTCCATCAGCTGGTTCGCTTTTATATGCCTTATGTGCTGGGGCATCTTCATCCATTCTCACAACATGGCCTAGCCAACGTAGTCGATGCAGCTCAATACGTCTAACAATGTCAATGTCAGAGAATAGTTGGTACAACTCATGGTTCATTCGACGGCTATATTCCCCGTCAACGCAGATCGGCCCATAGATCTTTCGGAGAATTTGTCTCTCAAACACTCCAAGAGCTGCTTCATCTGTTTGCTTGAGATCCATATAACAGCACCTTGCTTTTGAGTAGTATCAGCATCTGTCCATCACTATCCTCCGAATTTCAAAACTGATGTCATTTGTTTTGTTTATGGCGGTACCATGGTATATAAAATCGTTGACTACCTCGAAACTGGGAGATGGTCTTGCTTTTGACTTGTTTGCTCAGACCATAGTAACATCTCTTGGCCATCACAATCCTCCGAATTTCAAAACTGATGTCATTTGTCCGTAAATGTGATGCATATACGAGAGATCCTCGTTGTACAATTCATTATTCATGTCACGTTGCCTCAACAATATACATATATTTCCCCGATCAGACAAGCAGGAGGAATTCTCTCATAATAAAATTCTATTTTTAGCTCAATGACATCGGGAACTCCTTATCTATGTGTTCGAACGGAACGCCACAAAATATATAGCTGAAATGTCTCTAAAATTGTCGATGGTATTAGTCACCCATTTTAAATTTTATGTTGCGTGCCAAGCTGGACTACGTGATCTGATCGTTGCTTTTAAGAAAAAATTTCTCAGGAAGTTGGAGTGAATAATAAAAATAGGGAGAAAATGAATATAAGGAGGAAAAGTGGTGGAAGTTTACAGAATTTAGAAAACTGGTTATTTTGGCCATGTCGAGGTCTTAACAACTCTTAGGATCAATTTTATATTTGCCGAAATGTCTGTGCCTTCTGCCACGTCTTATAATATAAATATTTTTTCTTTATAGTTGGGGTATGCCTTCATTTAAAACGGTGTTAAAAGCTATCGCCTCCAAATGGGCTGACAATGAGGAACAATTAAAGGCAGCAGGAAATGAAATTATTGCCGCCATACAAAAGTCGCTGTGTGAAAAAACAACAGAAGCTGTATTTGAACCAGGCAGTGCAGATGCAAAGCTGCAAGAGGCTATGCGTATCTTCAAGCAACGCCATGATGCAGAATATGGTGGCTTCGGTTCACATCCAAAATTTCCAGAAGTATCCCGTTTGAATTTCCTCTTCCATGCTTATATTGTGACCAAAGATATTGATACCCTGGATATGGCGATAAAAACCCTACACAATATCGGTCGTGGTGGTATACATGATCACGTTTTTGGTGGTTTTGCACGTTATTCGGTGGATCGTAAATGGCATGTACCACATTTTGAAAAAATGCTTTACGATCAGGGCCAACTTATGTCAGCATACGGAAATGCTTATAAGTTGACGCGTGAGGAGCCCCTTTTGGAATATGCTGATGGTATTTATCGATATTTGACAACAGATTTACAACATCCAGCCGGTGGTTTTTATGCTGGTGAAGATGCTGATTCTTTGCCCAAGGCAGAGGATGCAAAAAAAGTTGAAGGTGCCTTTTATGCCTGGACCTATGAAGAAGTCAAGAAAGCCATAAATGAGAATAAAGACAAATATACCAAGTTGCAAATGGATGCGGATAAAATATTTGAACTCTATGCTAAATATTATGATTTGAAACCAACCGGTAATGTTGAACCGGCCAGTGATCCTCATGGTCATTTAAATGGTAAAAATATTTTAATCATCCGGCAAACAGCTGAAGAATTTTGTCAGAAAAACTCCATTGAACAGCAGCAATTGAAACAAATTACCCGCATCACAAATGAGGTGTTGAATGAGATACGTAAATTACGACCACGTCCTCACTTGGATACAAAAATAATTTGTTCATGGAATGGTTTGGTATTGAGTGGCCTCTCAAAGTTGGCCAATTGTGGCAGTGAAAAGAGACCTGTGTATATAATTGGTTACATTTATGTATGAAAATTTATGGGATAAAGAGAAGAAATTGCTGCGACGTTCATGTTATGGTGTGGCCACCAATGATTCGACTTTGCAAGAGAATTTGGAGTAAGTATTGAAGAAGAAAAATTGATTTGATATTTGTTCATTGATTTTTTGTTACTTTGTAGGGGAGAACGTATCGATGGCTTCTTAGATGATTATGCTTTCCTTATCAGAGGCCTTTTGGATTATTATAAAGCAACTTTGGATGGTTTTGCCTTAGACTGGGCTAAAGAATTACAGGAAATCCAAGACACCTTGTTTTGGGACGCTGAAAATGGTGCATACTTCTATTCCAAAGCCAATTCACCAAATGTTGTGATAAGACTCAAGGATGGTAAGTTGAAAAAATACACTTGTACAAAGTGTGGAAACAAGTATGTGAAGAAAACATATTAGTCTCTCTTCCTATTTATTGAAGACAATGGAAAGGATACTTGATCTAGAGATAAGAAATTAAGAGTAAATCAATCGATACAGCCTTAGACGAAATGGTTGGATGCATTGAGAAAAATTTGCTGAGCTCCAATTTTATATTGACAGACTTCCCCGATATAGAGGAATGCATTTCAAGGTTAAAATCCATCGGATTTTTTAAAGATATTTTTAAGGGCTTAACTCAAGGCATGGATTTTTTAAAAATATTTTTAAGGACCTACCGTAGTATATCCAATGGTTTTTGTTTAAGAAGACACGATTATCTTTTTCTTTAGAAGATCACATGATCTTTCTTATAGCAGATCTGATGATTTTCATCTATAGAAGACCCAGTTGGTTGTATCTGTCTGTAGAAAATCGAATGTATACTTAATAATTAATTCTCTTTTAATAAAACAATTTATTTCCTTATTAATATTATTTTTCTCTATTTTCCTCCTCCTCCATAGATCACGATGGTGCCGAACCCTGTGGCAATAGTGTATCAGCCCGTAATCTTATCCTACTCTCCCACTATATGGACGAGGAAAGTTATAGTAAGCGTGCTTCCAGTCTATTCGAATTCTTTGCCGATCAACAACCGTTCGGTTATGCCTTACCCGAAATGTTATCCGGCCTGTTGTTATATGAAAATGGTCTCGATTTGGTAGCCGTGGTGGGCCCAGATTCTGAGACCACTAAACGTTTTGTGGAAATTTGTCGTAAATATTATATACCTGGCATGATTATTGTACATGTTGATCCTCAAAATACCCGACATGCCTATAATCAACGTGTTCAGGAGAAATTCAAAATGATCAATGGCAAACCAACGGTTTATATATGTCATGACAAAGTGTGCCGTATGCCTGTTACCGATCCGGAAAAATTGGAACAAAATCTAAATGAGAATTTTTTGAGACGTATAATCTAAGGTGTTTAACTCTCAAATTGGTTGGAATTAATTCATAACAGGTTTCGTTTCTTTTATTTTTTTCTTTAAATACTTTTGTATATTTAAAGTAGTTTTGTAGTAGTGGTAAGGCTTCTAGTATTTCTTTTGTTTAATATTCCTTTTACTTTTTTGTAATTATATAGTTTTTTTCCTTAGATTAGGTCTAGTCTCGAAATATGTTTTATATGTTCGCTGCATATAAACTTCTTGTATGTATTCTTTTTATTGTATTTTTGAAAGGTTTATTTTTTTCTGTATTTTATTTTAATATATCTTAAGGTATATTTGTAATGCCTTAAGTTGAGATTATTCAAAGGAAGTGCTTTAAAAATATATATAATAATTGACAATTTATAAAGCTTGATTATAATAAACATGAAGTTTTATTATTTTTTGTTATATGTTTTTATTGTAAATATATATATTTTATTATTATTTTTATTTGAATGTACTATAAGTACAAATGTTTTTGAGAAGAAAATAACAATAATACAATAAAATGTCAAGTGTGCTGTATTTCAAAGAAAAAAATAATGTTGTTTTATTTTGAATATGGTGGAAGTATATTTCATGGATTTTTAAAAAATAGTTTTAATGACCTAGCACAAGGCGTGGATTGTTTACAAATATTTTGAACGACCTAGATTAGGTTTGGGGATGTGTAGTCACTTATGTGGCAGCAGCACTCTGAGACCGTCAGGTCCATTGTGATCATCGAGGAGAAGAAAAGAGATAATAATAGGGGAGAGAAGATTGGGGAAATAAAGAGATACGAGAAGCTTACAAGAAAATGTAAGAAGGTAAATTTAAAGTAATATCAATGGCTATAGAGATCGGACAGAAGATTAGAGCAGATTCAGTTGTTGAGAAGAAGCTAAGACTCGGTGGAAAATGAGCACCCACTAGTCTGTGCCGCCTGTAAGCCAGGGCTGGACAGTGACACAGATCTTGACACATTGCACCCAGGTTCGTGGTGCCAAAGTCCATAGGCTCTTTCGTCGAAGAACGCCTCAAAGTTCCGGTAAAGATGACATATGTGTGGTTTGGTTGAGTCATCAATTGCTAGATCTGTGGACATGTCACGGTGTCGTGGTACCCAACACAACCGATAGCTGCATGTAAGTTCTTCCAAAGCTGCTCTACACTTGAGGACGGCCTCAGATTTGATATAACAATATTTTATGACTTTAAGAGCCGCCTGTCTCCTCCTAGTCAACGCAGAGTCTACAGTAATCAATTGCATCATGATCCGATTTACTAGTAAAGGCCCTGATATTGCAATGACCAGTAATGATTCCTGTCATTACTCATATTTCAGCTTTGCTTAAGTTCAACAGTGAGTGTGTCCTTTTGGTAGACAGAGTCGGCCAAATGGATCTGATTTTTGTACCCCCCACATTTGAATTTATAATTCCGCTGTTTAGCATTTTATCTATCCAATACGTAAGGGTTTCAGCAATGTCAACTTCTATAAGTGAGTGGTTTATGAACAGACGCTTCACAGATTTGCTCTGTGGGGCGGCATTTGCTCTCCCAGGAGACGATGGTTCCTTGCCGGAATTTCCTTCTTCCTATTCCGACCACTGGTGGATCCACCCAATACTTTAGCTTCGCCTTTTGTCGCTAGGCGTAGAATCAGGCTTTGAGACAGAGATGCTACCAGTAGCCTTTTGACTAGGGTTAGGCTTCGAGCTAGGCTTCAGATCAGAAGTCGGCTTAGCACCTTTGTCAGAGACAGTGGGCTTCGCCGATTCCACTACTTTTACACGAGCAGTAGGATTCGGGACGGAGATCCTGTCCATCTGGAGTTCACGATGGAGAGCGGGTGGATAGATTCTTTCGAACTTCCTTACGAATCTCATATTGCCTTTGATGAGGTGAACCTCCCTCTCCGAAATCAAATTCGCGTCTAGACCTACGAATTTCCAGAGATACGAAACAGCATGTTTGTAGTGTTTCGCTTCAGTTACTTCTCGGTCCTTTCTAACATTGGAGCCGCTGTCAGACTAAAAGTCGGTGGGTCAACAGGGTCTGTGCTTCCTTTGTTAATGCTATCCCAAGTGTAGACTTGGCTGCGATCACCGTGGTGTCCAGCTCATCATCAGTTAGGGTAAAATTCAGTAGCAGTTCATCATCGTATCCCCACCTTGCTCTTCCGGTATCAGTCTAGTCTAGGCTATCGCGGATAGCATTTAGAGTCCCATGTAGGTCGTCCACTCCCAGAACAGTCCTGTCAGCAGAGACTGATCTTCATCAGTCTCTTGACCTGCTCGTTTGCTAAAAGAATTGCCGGTTCGTCAACGTTCGGATTTGAAATTGATGCACTTGTAACAGATACAGCTGCAGGTGACACGATCCCTTGATCTCGACGACACTTGACTTGTGACCTCACCAACGATTGCCGCCGGTATTGGGTTATTAACTCCCTGCACCGTAACTTTATTCTTTTTGTTCTTATTCCATTTACCCATCGCAGTTAATTAATTTAAGGGCACTACCCCGATCCATTTTGGTCCGAAGATTGAGAAGGTTTCCACGAAGTGCAGAGAAAAGTTGACCTAGATGAACTAGACCATTTTCACTCTGCACATCATGGAGACCCCCTTCCCATCCGCCAACCGGGAAGACGCGCCTAATAAGAGATTGGCAACACCCCTAGGAAGTGCCTAGCACAAGGCGTGGATTTTTAAATAATATTTTTAACGAGCTAGAACGAACTTTTGATCCAATTGTGACAAAAAAATACAAATAAATACAACCAAGTTTTTTATCATTTAATTATTTAGAGATTATTTTTATTTTCATTTTGTGTTCTTGTTTTTTATATTTTTTGTTTTGTTTGATGTTTTTTTTTGTATTTATTACATGATACAATACATTGAAAATTTTATATGGAACTTTTTAAAAAAAAGTAACTAAAAAATTAATAATAACATATGCATATACGTTTATATATAATATATTTTGTTTTTAAGGAACGTAAGACGTCCACTAAGTCACAAAATAAAGTTTTTTTTTTTTGTAAAAATAAAAAAAAGGTAAAGAAGAAAAAAGTCCATGATATCGCACAATAAAATGGAATACTACACTTTATATATATTTTACTTTTCGAATGGGTATGTATGTAGGTTTGTATGATTTTTTTTATTTGTTTGTTTATATATAAAAGAGAACAGAATTTCGCTTGATTTCGTTTGAAACTAAAATCATAAATTGTAATAATAATAATAATTGTATTATACAGATATAACACTTAACAAAAAACAACATTGTTGTTTATTTATATATTTTTTCGGTTTTGTTATGCATTATGCATAATTGAGGAGAAGGAGTAGAATTAATTTTGGGTTTCATTATCATCTGTACTTTGGAAAATTATAATAAAAAAATTACAATTTTTAATTAAATTTTTTATTATTATTTATAATAATAAAACATAACTATTTTTTGGAATACGTACAAAGTAAATGAACCAAAGAAATTAATTGTTGCTATATTTAAATAAAATAAAAAAAGAATACCTATACAATTAATCATAATCACAATATAGAATTTACCCCTCTTCTTTTCAAAATACCTTTGGGAAATTATGTGGGTATTTGTCCATTAAGAAGGAGGGGTATTAAAATTTAGAGATTAATTAATAATTTGTGTTATCTTATAGAACGAAGAAGAATTGTCAAAGGAAGCATTAGTTTTTTTGTTGTTGTATGATTTGTTTTGGTTTGTTTTGTTTTGTATTGAGGAATAGGTACTAACAATTCGATTTTTTAGTTTTATTAAAATTAATTGCTTAAGTTTGTTTTTGTTTTATATTTTTTTGTATTTGTCTGAGGTTTGTTTGTGTTTATTGTTGTTGTTTTTGTGATTTATGTGGTAACATGTTTATTTTTGTTTGTTTGTTTATTTATTTGTTTTTTGATTTACTGACAAAACTATAGAAAAAAACACAAAAGCTTAATTCATTACTCAGAAAAAATTATTATATTAATTAAATAATAACTATTATAGTACTTGAAAATTAAAAAAAAATAAACACATAAAATTAAAAAATAATAATAATTAATTTTAAATTATACAGAAATTTATTCTTCATCACATTGAGACCCTTTTTTGTTTTTGTTTTTTAAGTTACATTTACTTATATTTTTTTTTTGTTTTTTTTTTATTGTTTTGCTTACGTTTTTTTATATTTTTTGTTATTATGGTTTAGGGGCTGGCTTAGCATTATTTTTTTTATTTTGGTTTAAATGTGGCAAAATTTTTTTTTAACTTATTTTATATAACTGTTGGGAGAAGTTGCATTCATATTATTTAAATTTCAAAAATATATGGTCTACATTTCAAATACAAATTTTTAGCAATACTTCAATGAAGTAAAATGATAATAAAAATCTATTTTTATAGTGGAAATTCTCACGCAAAGTAATCTCTTTTTGCTCTCCACACCTTATTAATTGATCGCTGTTCATTTTTTACGTTATAGATAAATTCGTCTATATTTGCATTTGTTTCCAACAATTTTGATATCCATAATATTGAATATACAATATTTCTTGTGCTTTTTTAATATTTTTAAGGACTTAGAGATAGGCGTGGATTTTTTACAAATATGTTTAAGGACCTAGCACAAGGCGTTGATACATACAAAAGAGTTTCTACAATTTTTTTTGTATCTAAAAACGATTTTTCAAGATCTTCCAGGTTGTGATAGACAAAACATTAGCAAGACAATTCCTGCGAGGGGTTTATTTATAGAAGATCTTTATATTATTTTTAAATTTCTTTTTTGATTTTTTCATTAAAAGAAAATCTGAAAACGTTCTTGTCTTTATAAGAGACTTCAAAACAAATCTTCTCTTTATTGAAAATCGCCTCCTATTTATAGAAATTCCCATGGTATTTTTTCAAACTACACCAAAGTTCTATTTGTTGGTAGGTAAACAATTCCAGAAATTTTCTGTTTTTTTGTTTTAATCGCCCTTAATGCACTAGAAAATCTTTTAATGCTTAACTGTGAAAAAATTAAGCAATCTATAATTAAGTTATCGAAAAAAAAAACAAATTGTAAACCTTATCAATTTTGTGATTGACAAGGTTACCACCATTGACATGTGTAAGGCAGAAAGGCGTTACACCAATCAATGTTTACTTTTTTTAGGTGACTGATTATCAATGGTATAACTTCTCTTTTGAGTGGATGTGGAAAGAAATGTCTTTGAGAGATCGTTGCAGAATCAATAGTTAAAGTGTAGATACATTTTCTGCAAAACGTACATAAGGTATCTTATCTAACTTATCTACATACAATATAAAGGGAATAGTTTCAAGAGGTATTATTCTTATAAAATACCTTATTAAACTTTTCTATATATAGAAGACCTTTAAAGGTATTCTATTTTCTATTTTTTATGGTTATTGGGAAAAATGGAATAATTTCTCTTTTGAGTGGTGATTGAAGTGTGGAAATCCCTCAATTGATGTTTACTATTTTAGGTAACTAGTTATTAATTGAATAACTTCTCTTTTGAGTGGATGTGAAAAGTGGGAAACTCTTTAAAAAAAAGAAATGGCCTTCAGATGGGTGCAGATAAATTGGTGTATCATTTGAGGAAAATTATCAAAATAAATAATAATTATTAGAAGTAGTGTAGACAAATTTTCTGCAAAACCATAACGTATTTTATCTAACTATTAAAGACCACTTATCTACAGACGATATAAATAGGTCTTCTATTTTTAAAATGCCCTATTAATTTTTTCTATATATAATGAAGACTTCTAAATGGTATTCTATAAGGTAAGAAGATTAATGGAACAATTTCGCTTTTGAGTGGAGGTTGAAGTGTTGGAATCCCTCAATTGAAATGACTGTCAAATGCATTTAGATAAATAGAATCTGATGAAGATTACCGAAATCGTTAAATCAAGTTTGATAAAAGATCTTCTATTCAGAGAAAGCATATGACCATTCACCTACATATCTAACAATTAAAAACCATTCGTCTAAACCTGTTCTATACAAGGCATTCGTTTCCTTTAAGTGTTGATATATTATTAAATATATTTTATTACATTTATAGAATGTATTATTAAGATTTTTAATTTATAGAAGATCTCTAAACTGTTTTTAATTTCAAAAAAGGCATTCTAATTATATATCAAATAAAATTTTTTATTGAAAGAAGTCCCTTAAAAGATGTTAATCTTAAACAGAATAATATCTATGGATGGAAGACCCACCAAAGATGTTCTATTTTCCAGCTGAAGTCTTCTAATAATAAATAAAAACCTCAAGAAGAAAAAGACCCTTCAAAGATGGAAGAGCCATCAAAATTTTTAAGGTATTCTATGGTTAGGAGGCCCTTGAATAAAATTTTCTAATTATAAAACAACTCCTAGAAAATCATGCGGTTGTAATTTCTATGGATGGAAAGATTTTCTATTTTCCAGGAGATATTCTATAGATAGAAATACTTTATTATTTAAATTATAAATAAATACCTCAAGAAGTTCATATAACTTTAGAAGACCCTTCGTTGATAGAAGACCCATCAAAAAATCGTCTAGAACTTCATATGTTTCTTAAATAGCCTTTTATTTTTTCATAAAAGCGTAAATTTACAAAAAAAAACTCAAGAAGTCACATATTTGAAAAAAAAAACATCATCTTCTAGGTATAAGAAAACCTTAATAAGTTTATAAATTTGTAAAATATTCCATTGTTTCAATTTATAAAAGAACTCTCAAGAAATTTAGGAATATTTTCAATGAAAATACTTCATATTCATTAAGAAGGTCTTATAATTCTGGGAGACCTTAAGAAGTCTTCCCTATTATAAAAAAATATTTAAGATGACCCACAATTTATTTAAATACTTCAAGAAGGTCTTATATTTATCAATGATCTGAGTCATATCTTGCCATTATAGAAAACATAATGAATGTCTAATGTACTCTGAAAAAAGGGCTTTGTATTTGTAAAAGTCCTAAATAAAGAGAAAGTCCTAAATATAGAATTCCTTGATAAGTTATATTTTTGGAAAATTTAAAAGAAGTCCTTAATATAATAAATATTTTCATTTCACATCAGAATAACAATATATTAATTAATTAATTAAAATTCTTACAACACCCATTCATTTAAGAATCCCCTAAAACTTATAGAAGACCACAGAAAAGTTCTCACACATATCTTGTACATTAGAAGACCTTTTATATATTTTTTTCTGGATTAAAATCGTTCGTTATTCAAAACATATCAAATGTAATTGATCTGTATCCCTCTCCTCCAAGAATCTACTAATTTTTACAATTCTTTTCGATAAAATAAAAGAAAAATTGTTATCGTAGTAAAAAGTTGTACATTCCTGCAGAATCTGAAACAGACCAAATAAGTCTTCAAAATATCGTCTACTTCTGAAGGTCTCCTTAGGGCATTTTGTTTATAGAGAAGCTCATAGATAATAAAATCGATCGATTTCCAAAAGTTATCCTATGCGTAAAAGATGATGAGAAGATATTCTATGAATTGAGATTTCTCCCAAATATATTTGGAAACAAATGACAAAATTAAATGAAATTGTAAAAGTAAATTTAATACACGATTATTGTCATGTTTAATACAAAGGAGTTGCGTTTGGAATTTTGGTATTCCAAAGGTTCCGCGATTTTCAAATATCACGCAAATTCTCCCAACAGCTTTACATTCTTTTAAAATTGATAACCTGTCTATAGAACATTATCATCATAAGCTATGGGTTAATTCTTTAAGTACTAACTTAACCATTCGAAATTAAAGAACAAATTTTCAACTCAGTCTAGTAGTAGGAGCGGTGCCCAATATTAACATTTTGCCAGCCCACAAATACCCATAAATACCACACATTCAGACATTCATTCATCACTCTCCACAGAGGCGAGGCGAAAATACTCTAAAATTATTCCCTCCTCTAGTTTAGCCTGCCCCATCAGCAACATTTTTTTGGCGGATTGGGGAGCTACTTCATCACCTACTTCTGATTTTTTTCTTAAGTTTCATTGAATGTCATTGCCTCATCGAATATATCCACCATGGCTTCCATACGTTCTTGATGTTCAAAGCGGGCAAAACGCCGTTGACGTTTACGTTGCAATAATTTACCTGACGGTTTGATGCGCCCCAGTCTATGAAAACGTGTATCCTCTTCTTCGGTATCGTATTCCGGCGCCGATACCGAATCCTCTTCATCCGTTTCCCAAAACTCCTTAAGGTTACGATGAATTTTGAAGATTTTTGTCGTATCCAAACGTTTGCGTATGGTCCGTGACATTGACGCCACACCACGTTCCGGTTGCAATTTCATTTTGGACGTTGCCGACGACGATGATGAATTACCATTGGAGGCTGTTATTGAGACAACATTAAAGAGTTCTGCTAGTTCGGCATCAGTACGTTGTTGCTCTTTTAGTTTCTTTTTGTACTTGGGTGCATAGTCGAGAATGTATAGAAGACTGTCGATACGTTGATCTGGTTCATCGACTGGACCATTAACAATCGACGCTGATGATGATAGCAGGCTAGTGTTGGTGGGTGTTGATGAGGTTGGCGTAGAGGGCGGGGCAGGTGGTAGGTTGCCGGCTGAGCCATTGCAGTAGACAGAACCTCCAACACCGTTTTGGCAACCGTTAGTCGCAGATCCAACCCCTCCCACACCACCACCGCCGCCGTGCGACACTGTGTAACGTCGACGAGGTCGCCGCCGCTTCACCAATGTCCATGAGTATCTTGAATGCGGATCATTGCTTAGCTCCAATTCCAGTTCTGTGTGGGAGGGTGGCGTTGAACACAATTCCACATCGAATTCTTCATCCGATTTGGCCATTTCGATTGTCTGTGTTTTCATTTCGATTTCGGCACAGCAAAATGATGACCCGGCCAAAAGCACAAACAAAATAAATACACAAAAGAGAATTTCAAAAAAGAATTATACACACATCTCTTCCACACACAATTCCAACAATTCCAAATGAATTGTCTATAATGAATCTAACGGTCCGGTCCTGCCGAACATAAAATTAATAATATATACAAATAATTGTAAATTACCTGAAAAAGGTACTCAGCCTCAGAATATTTCTGGTCCGTTAATCGGTATTCCGACATCCTTAGAACATTCAAGTGATTACGACGTTCCAAAGCAAGAGAAAAACCCCGACTAGACGTTGATGATGATGAGAATGTTGTGATGAAGTTGTTGTGTTTTGTGTTCAAAAGCAGCAACAGAACAAGGATGGAGGGCGGGCAGCCAGGCAGGCAAGCAAAAACAGATTCAGATTGTGTGTGTGTGTGTTTGTGTTTTTACCGACCGTGTGCGACCGAGCAAAATAAACAAACTCACTCCTCTCTATTTTTTGTGTATTCCCTTTTGCTGCCTAATTCGTTCGGTTGGTTGGATGGATGGTTGCTCTGTTATTGTATTTCTCTTCTTCTTCTTCTTCTCGTTGCCTTGCCTTTTCTTTTCGCCTGTTGTTTTTTGTTTCTTTATTTTTATTATTGTTGCTGGTTTTGTTGTTGTTATTGGTTTATTGGTTGGTGTGTTGTTGATTCAACCTTTTTTCTGTTTTCTGTAATATGCCGTAAATGATGAATGTTCTTCGAAATGTTTCGTAGAAACGAGAGAAACCATGCGATGCGAGAATAAAAGTAGAAATGCCCGTGTGAATGCAAATGAAAATATTTTATTCGCAGTTATAAATTTTACAAATCCTAATATTATTTATTGCTCAATAATAATAATAATAATAATATTTTTCCTTTGGGTTGTGTTTATTATTTATTTTGGCAAATGTATTTATTTCCCTTTATTTTGCGAATAATGCGAATACAATACAAAATAAATTGTAGAGTTGGGTAGTTCCGGAACGAACTAGTTCATTGAGGGTATTCCGAGAAAGGAACGATTGGAACTAGTTCCAGCTCTTTAATTAATATAGTTCCTTTCTCTAATCCAGTTCCTTTTTTGAACTATTTGAAGCAAAGGAACTGTATGGAGCAAGGGAACTAACAAGAACAAAGGAACTATATGGAGCAAAGGAACCATTTGAATCAAAGGAAGTATTTGGAGCAAAGGAACTATAAAGAGCAAAGGAACTACATGGATCAAAGGAACTATATATGGAAAAACGAAAAAAAGAATGATGAAAGAGAGAGATTCAAAAGAACTATGTAGGAGTCGGAACTATATGTAGCAAAGGAACTATATGGATCAAAGATACTATACGGTTGTACAATGAGTGGGAAGCCTCCAAGACTCCAGCCTTCATAAAATTCGATATCATAAAGGAAAAAATTGTTATCGAAGTAAAAAATACTAGATTCTTGCAGTACGAGAACATACCAATAAATATCTAGGTTTAATAATCCCTTCACACATAAGAATATAAATCAAATATCCTCAAACTTCGTTGATAATTTGAATTACAAATCAGCTAATTCATACTGACACACTCATATGCAGAACAATTGAGGTACCCTTTAGCCAGCAGTATCTTCTTATTGTAAATATGCCAAAACACATGGCATCCATTCAAAATCAACATAACAGCCAATTTTTACTCGGCTAAATTTCTGGCCCGCAAAAAAAGTTTTATTACAAAGAGAAAGCCATTTTGTTTTGTGGCTCTCTTCAAATATATACTTCAATGTTCCAGTTTTATGGGTTCAGGAACGGTTTTCGTGCCAAAAAGTTTGCAAAACTTGTAAAAATCGCAGGCGGGCGATTCTTTTAGGTTCTGTATTCACACGATATTCTCGAATGGCTTCTTCAACTGCATCCGTGTGAATACGATTCAGACCTGCTTGATCTAGATGCTCACTTTTATACATTTGGACCTCCCTCTCCAGATCATAAAGATCCTTGCTGACATGCCTGTAACACCCAAGCAAGTATTGCATCGACAACATCTTGTTGAGTTGACGCACAGGAAGGATCTTCGGCTCCTTATGTAAGTGGTCTATTGGAGTCATGTTGCAGGATTAAAGACTTGCCTTGATGTTAGCGGACCACACTGGCGCCGCATAGTTTACCACATACCGGCCTATTGCTGTGTATGTCGTTGACAAGGTTTCTTTGTCAGCTCCCCAAGTGCTACCGGCTAGGGACTTGAGAACCTTGTTTCTGCAATATCCACGAGATATTGGTTCAGCCTCTAGCAAATGTCATAAATTTTAGGTCCTGAAGCCATAATCGTACTATCGTATGCATATGCCGTCCGATCAGAGACGTAGAGGTTAAACTGTTCCGGAGATATCACCCTTCCTTGGGGAACTCACTGTTTAACTCTACGGGCCTTCGATTTCTGAATTCCATGTACGACTGGCGTCCAAATATGTGGTTCACGATCCAACGTTTCAATCTTGGCATGAGGGCTGTTCTCTCGACGTCCTCGAACAGCTTGGCGTGACTGACATTTTCAAATGCCTTTGATAGGTCAAGCGCCACCATGACTGTCCTGTTACACTGCCTGTTCTGGTTGAGTCCTTCCGCTATGTAACTTAGTAGCATTCACAAATGCTAGGGAGTAGTAAGACCCTAGGTGTCTTAGCTACTGGCGACAAATGTGGTTTCAGGTTTCAGTAGCGGGACCACACTGCCCATTTTCCAGGCATCGGGAACTATTAGGGTGGATATCAACAAGATGAAAATGATGTTTTAACATGTTTTCTTAATCAGGCTGAATTTACCATGATTTACCATAAAAATTTAAAGCATCGTGCGACAGTGTTTATTTTAAATCATGATCAAAATCATGATACTACTGAGATGCAATGCGATTTTTGTAGGAAAAATACAACTCTCTCACAATGTACCAAAATTTGCAACTGTTTTCACATTTTGTTTGTTTTTAAATTTAACGGTTGCCAAGTACAAAAATGGAAGATCAGAGGAAAATAAAAATTATCTACATCCTTTAACAATATTAAATGCCATATTCTTCAAATATTGGTATTGTCGGTACTGGGCCTTTTTGCAACTTGTAGATCAATATGTTTCATTCTACTTGAAGTTATGTCTATCGAAAAGTTTTGCATACCATAAGACCTGAAACCATTAGGAACAATTATCATTTATACATATGATTTAGTTCTTATTTCACACTTTTGATTCTAACAAAGGTTAGTTCCGAGAGGCTAAAAAGTACCTCGAAAAACATATTCAGCATTGGTCCACCTCTTAATATCTGCAAAAATTAGTATCGTCCAATCTCTTTAATAATATTTCAAACGCTTTTTGCATCCTTAAGTCTGCTTTTCCACAGGCAAATTTTTATTTGGCAAATACTGAGTTTGTAGGCGAGAGGGGTGCGAGGAAGAAAAACAAAAATTTGCCTGCTCAGAATTTGCCGTACACGCAAATTCTGCTTTGCTCTGTTCGTTAAAAACAATTTTGTTGACATTTCCTTTTGAACCCATTCGCTTTACTGACACACAGCCGGCTTTTGTTTACAAACCTGTTGCTTTAATTTGTGCAAGTGAAATTTAATTTTTAATTTTTGCAATTTATATAATAATATATATAAAAAATAAATAAAATATTAAAAAAAAATCTTTAAAATGCAAACACTTTTGACTTTTATTTTCTTTCTTTTGTATTTTGATTCGCAAATTTGGCAAAGAAAAATTTGCTAATGGAAAAGCAAGCAAAAATTTCAAAAGAGAAAACAAAAAATAAAAATCTGCCTGTGGAAAAGCAGATTAAATATATTTTAAATTCATAACTTCAGGATTTAAACAAAATTATACAATTTAATGAAAAATGTAAACAATATTTTAATATTTCAAAAATAAATTGTTCTGATTGGTGGAATAAAATTCGCTTCAAATTTGATATGTTAGGGCGAATTAAAAATTTTTCGCCGATGCGGGTACCTTATATATCTACCTTGAGTTCTATATTGAAGAAAATTCATATTGTATTAAATTTTTCTCTATTAAGTACTGTATCAACATTTGCCACACAGCCACGTTAAAGTATTACCCACACAAATACTTCAAAGCAGATGTGGCAACTTTGCGTGTCACGAGAATATTTTGACAATTCATCGCCGCCGGGTTGGGTTTGTGTCTCGTACGGTCTGTGGTCTCGGAAAGGAATAATTTTTTGCGAATTTACCTGAAGCCCAATAAAACTAGTGAAATAAATCCATTGGAATCGGTATTTAATTGAGCAAAAAATCCTACAGAAATTATGAGTGCATTTCCGGGCACCGTTGCCTTTGATGAATATGGCAGACCTTTCATCATTTTAAGAGAACAAGATAAACAAAAGCGCATCACTGGAACAGATGCCATCAAAGTAAGAAGAACCAGATTTTCTTAATGAAAAATTTGTGCAACTATTTCCCTGAAAAACTGCAGCGAATTGCTGGACATAAAAGTGGAAAAGTGTAAATTTCAAATGTTTGGAATAGTTTTTGTGGACATTTGTGTGGAATTGATGAAAATTACCGGCTTTTTGGCAACCGGAATTTTCCAGATGGCCCGAAAAATGAACTTATGTTTGAGAGAGAAAAAAGTGATTCATTTGTGCGATTTGAAAATATGAAATTTAAATGATGAACATTTATGTGAAATTGCTGACTAAGTAAACAATTAATGTGTAAATGAATGGTTTTTGTGAAAAATTAAGGAAATTTGTTGGAATTAAGTTAATATGTCCTGTGTCTGTTCGATTTTCTTTACCCCCACTCAACGTTTGTGCAGTTCATTCAAGTAAAGCATTTTTTTTGAGGTTAAAGACGCTATGACTCAGACACAGTGAGCCTCAGTCTGATGTCAGCGGTGGCGACAGCGGTATAGCGTGCAATGTAAAGCATCATATGAACATATGGTGTTTAAAACATGACAATTCTAATTAGAATGTGGGTGTTGGATTTTGGAATGGAAATTTTTGTAAATTTTGGAAGAAATATACCATATAGAAATGGGTACATTTTAATTTTTTGGAGGGGTAAATATGAAATCCAAAAACGGCATATTTGAAATAAATCCAATCGGACATCCCATTCGCCTGATATTGGATTTATAAATTTTGTCATTTGTGAGGGAGGTACCAAAAGGAGTGGACCAATGGATCACATCTTTGGACTTGATCTATGCTAGATAAGGATAATAGATTGTGCAAAGTTTGGTTCAAAACCTGGACATTCCTTTTGTCTAATATTGAATTTATAAATATTGAACGTTTTGAACCATTTTGGCAGAGGTACAAGATAGAGTGGACCAATTAGTTCCATCCTCAGACCTGATCTAAGTTTGATAAAGATGCTAGGTTGAGCAAAGTGTGTTTCAAATCTGACATTTCATTATCATGATATTGGATTTATAAATATTGAAAATTTTGACCAATTTTGGTGGAGGTACCAGAAGGATTGGACCAATGAATCCCATCTTTGAACTTGATCTAGACTCAATTCTCAACTCATCCTTAAGAGAGAGTTCCGTGAGGAAATCTGTCAATAGAGGCACACCACAGGGGGGAGTACAATCTCCCCTTCTGTGGATTCTGGTGAAAAATGAGATACTGCTGAAATTCGATCATCTTAAAATACCGATGATGTAGTCTTGCTGGTTGGTGCGAAATTTCCAATGACAATTTCAGATATTATAGAGGGCGCCCTTTGAAACGTAAGATTCCTAGTTTCCGCTTGCCAACTTTGGGAGGAGTGACCCTCCCTTTCTGAAGAACCAAAATACCATGGTACAATCCTTGACCGCAAATTAACGAGGAATAGTAATGTTGAGGAACGCTCTAAGAAAGGACTGATAGCACTCTACTCTTGCAAGAACTCCATAGGAACTAAACCAGATATATACTGGCTGTATGTGACGGTCGTTCTCCCCATTCTTTCATATGTTTGCCTTGTATGGTGGCAGGGGGTCAACAAAAAGATACTGATGACTAAATTAAATTCAGCACAGCAATCGGCTTCAATTCTGACTACCAGAGCACTAAGAGGTACACCACAGGCAGCCTTGAATGCGATCTTCAATCTCCAACCACTGGACATTCTGAATAAATTCCAGGCTGCCAGATGTGCCCTGAGGATCCGAGAAACGGATTCCTGGATATCGCTGAACTATGATCACGCCTCAGGCCTCATCGTCCACCATATAAGAAAAAAATCCTGGACTTCCTTAAATAATACTTCAAGATCATCTCCAAAGTTATCCTGTTCATCATCATCACGGACTTCTATTTAAGACGACTTTCCGCTATTCTCTAAAGTCGCTCGGATCAGTAAAAGAAGACATCCTGCTCTTCTGTGAAAGAAACGCGACTGCTCTTCTGCCAAATACATTCTTCTGTCTTTCCATAAAGGAAAATTTTCCGACTCTTCTGGTTTGGAAACATGTTATTATGATTTTCCTTGGAAGAAGTCTATTTGGTATTTTTGGGAAGAAGTCTATGTGGTCTTTTTAAGAAGGCCATCTGATCCTCTTTGGAAAGTCTTCTTTTTTGGAGGAAGATCTTTTGGTATCCTCGTTTGGAAAATGACCCTTTGAACATCTTTAGAAAACCAAATAATTTACTATGTTCATTAATAAAAGCAGACCAGACCCCTGTCTTCCGTTTGAAGATCCAAAGGACTTCTTTAAGACACCTCCCGGTTACATTAAATATAAATAATCTACTAGAATTCTATAAATAAAGTCAAAGAAAAATATGTAGAACAAAGTGTAACATTTTTATGCGGCATTTCTGTGAATAGCAGTTTCGAAGAAGGTTCAAAGAAAACACATTTTCCACTGTTCTTTGTCCTTTATAATACTTTTCCTATTCCATTTAATTTGTATTTTCTTTTCTAACAATTTTTCCTTCTTTCTCTTCCTTTTAACAGAGTCACATTTTGGCTGCTCGCCAAATTGCCTCCACCCTCAAGACTTCATTGGGTCCCAAGGGTTTGGACAAGATTATGGTGAGTCCTGATGGCGATGTTACTGTTACCAATGACGGTGCCACCATTATGAAACTGATGGATGTTGACCATGAAATTGGTAAATTAATGGTACAATTGTCACAATCTCAAGATGATGAAATCGGTGATGGCACCACCGGTGTTGTTGTTTTGGCCGGATCTCTTTTGGAGCAAGCTGAAGCTTTAATTGATCGTGGTATTCATCCCATTCGTATTGCTGATGGTTTTGAGTTGGCCGCCCAGTGTGCAGTTAAACAATTGGAATCGATTGCCGAACCATTCCCCATTGATCCCAATAACAAGGAACCGCTCATTCAAATTGCCATGACCACTTTGGGTTCGAAGATTGTCAATAAATGTCACCGTCAAATGGCTGAAATGGCTGTTGATGCCGTCTTGAATGTAGCCGATATTGAGAAGAAAGATGTCAACTTTGAGTTGATCAAGATTGAGACTAAAGTCGGTGGTCGCATGGAAGATTCCATGTTGGTTAAGGGTGTGGTGGTCGACAAGACCATGAGTCATGCTCAAATGCCCAAAACCCTAAGGGATGTAAAATTGGCCATCTTAACCTGCCCATTTGAACCACCAAAGCCCAAGACCAAGCATAAGTTGGATGTTACCTCCGCTGAAGATTATCGTGCCTTGCGTGAATACGAACAGGAGAAGTTCATTGAAATGGTAAAGAAGGTTAAGGAAGCTGGTGCCACTTTGGCCATTTGCCAGTGGGGCTTTGACGATGAGGCCAATCACTTGTTGTTGCAACATGAATTGCCGGCTGTACGCTGGGTTGGTGGTCCTGAAATTGAATTGATTGCCATTGCCACGGGCGGTCGCATTGTGCCACGTTTCGAGGAATTGACACCCGAGAAATTGGGTACAGCTGGTCTTGTTAGAGAAGTTTGTAAGTAGCAAAAAATACAAATTGAAAAATAGGTTTGTATTTATAAAAATGTTTTTTTTTTTTCTTTTCTTTAGCCTTTGGTACTTCCAAGGACAAGATGCTGGTCATCGAAGAATGCAAAAACTCCAAGGCTGTTACAATTTTCCTACGTGGTGGCAATCAAATGATTACTGCCGAGGCTAAGCGTTCCATTCACGATGCTTTGTGCATTGTGCGTTCCCTAGTAAAGGTAAGCTTTACAAATTGAATTTTTAATGTAAAAAATGAAATAATAATTTTTGTTTTTATTTCTTTAGGATTCCCGCATTGTTTATGGTGGTGGTGCTGCTGAAATTAGCTGTTCACTGGCCGTTGCCAAGGAAGCCGATCAATTGTCCACCTTGGAACAATATGCCTTCCGTTCATTTGCCGTTGCCTTGGAATCCATCCCCTTGGCTTTGGCCGAAAACAGTGGTCTCCATCCCATCGAAACCCTTTCGGAATTGAAGGCACGTCAAGTTGCCGAAAAATGTCCCAGCCTGGGTGTTGATTGTATGCTGAGCGGTGATTCCAACATGAAAACTCACAATGTTGTTGAATCGTTGAATTCCAAGAAACAACAAATCCTCTTGGCCACCCAGCTGGTTAAGATGATTTTGAAAATCGATGATGTGCGCTCAAAAAATCAGGGTGATATGTATTAAATGTATCAAACGCCGTCGTCATCATCCCAAATCTACTATCATTACCCTCATGTCGTCGTCGTTACTTTTATAAAAACTAAATATTAACCCAATTAATAATGGTTATGTTTATTTTAATGCATTTTCACACCATCTCGTATTCTCATTAAGTTCTGCGTATTAATTTTGTTTGTGTTTATCCCCCAATCCATTTTTTATTGTTGGAAAGGCGGTTCAAATGGAGTGTTTAAATAAAAAAGAAACAAAATCCAAGATCAAATAAACAACTGCTTACAAAAATATAATTTTTCGTATATTTATATAAAAAAAAACAACAACGCTTAATTTTAACTACATAATAAAAAATGAAAAAAAAACACGAAATAAATTCAAAAAATGAGGACATTTTCTTTTATCCGACACAATTGATAACTTTGTACCAGAGGAGGGTCTCTTCAACATCTTAGGAAAAACAATGACAACCAAATGCCTTCTAAACCCAAAATAGAACGAACTGCGAAAAATCCAATCTAGGGTTTTACGAGCAAACTTTTCAGTTTAATGGACCTAGGTTATTTCACGTTGGATGGAAAATATTTTGTATATTTTGATAGGTGATTTTTTATAATCGATCAATTTAGCTTTGTTGATTTTAAAGTTTATAAAACCAATGATTGAATATGATGAGGCTTCATATGGCTATTCTATAAAAAGGACCTTCTACTATTTATTCCGTAGAAGAAAACATTCTACCCCTCTAAAAAAGACCTTTACACTTCTGGAAAAGTTGATCTTCAGTTTCAATTGTGAAAGAAGGCGGCCTGCTATTCTATAAAACTAAATTTCCCATCATACCATAATAGGCTTTTCAAAAAGGATACCTTCTGTTCAATTAAAACGTGTTCTCCAATTCAATAAATGAAGTATCCTATAATACCAGGGCAGTTCGGAAAGTTCTTAGCCTAGCACAAAAAGCGCGGTATAAACAGAAAAAAGTTATGTTTTTTGGAAACTTCCATCATTGTTATGACCTGTTTCGATATGAAGGAGTTGTCAGATCGAAACAAAATTTATCATGTGTTCATAACAGAGATGGAAGTTTTCAAAACACCGCGCTTTTTGTGCTAGACTAAGAACTTTCCGAACTGTACTGGTATAACAAGTAGAGAAGTGTCAGTCAGATATATACCCTCAGCCTATGGTTTGCGGAGATCTTCCGAATTACACACAGATTTTATTATTCGCATTATATAAGGTATGTTATTTTATCAAAGAGGCTCAAGATTTACGAACTTGATCTAGGCTTTGTATAGATAATAGAATCGAATAATAATGGATCTATAAATATTCACCCATATTACGGTAGGCGTAGTCGTTGTACGGCAGCTCTCCTCGTAGCCGTAGTCGTTTTTTGTCACTATTATGTAAAATTTTCGACAGCGCCAAAACATTTGTAATAGATTTTTCCTTCAATCTGTTACAAGACCAAAGCAAAAATTTTACTTTTAAAAACGCCATAATTTTTACATTTTTCCAAATTTTATTGAATCTTGCTCTGCGGTATTTTGGCCCATTCCCGACGAAGCGTTTACTGATCGACACTCTGGTATTTTTTAGTGCCAACCTTGCTTTCCAAAATACTTCACACACAATAGTGCAACGGATTGGCAGGCGGAGATTTTGTTGGCCATTGTGCGCTGGAAATGAATCGAGGAACCTCATAAACCAAACCACAAAATGTCATCTCATTCTCCCACTCCATGTAATCCAGAATAATTTTTTCCCGAAGGTGGATTTTCTCGCTTTCGAACATCATTTAGAACAAGGCGAAAGCGAGCATGCGAAAGAAATTCACTCTGAAATGTTGTTCAGAATAAGTCGAAGGGAAAGCGCCAGTAAATTCACCTGGAATTGTCATCCTGAATAAGGCAGTGTATATTTTGTTAGATGTCGTCAATAGAATCTTGCATGACAAATTTGGCGTATTCAAGATCTATTAACAAGGTCACCCTTTGTGGGGGAGGTACCACTAAGGGTTGGTAAAGATAATACGTTTGTTTGGAACAAATCGGACATGTTTACAGTTTATACCATTTGTGGGGGAGGTAACAGAAGGGTTGGACCAATGGGTCCCACCTTCGGACTTCATCTAGGCTTGGTATTCCATGATACCCCCTATGTTATTTTCAAAGAAAAAACTGTACTCTATAGTTTTGTTAAATATCTTTGTGTTTATTCTTAATATAAATATACAAAGGGATTTAAAATAACAACAAAAAAATAAAATAAAAAATCAAATAACACTATCATATACATAATAATTCTAATAAAATTGACCTTTCTCAATTCCCACATTTCATACTTTTTTACCATTAATCTTTGTCAATTGTTTCTTATTGATTTTATCGAAAAACAATAGTCCAGCAGCCCGTTCAATTGACTCTGGCGGTACTTGGAACACAGATAAGGGTGTATCATCACTAATCACTTGATTGGGCATAACATAGGCTTCCATTTCCAAATGATTATCGGCCGTTTCGCCGACAATAATCTTATAGAAATGTGTTGGAACAGCGACATTGTTATTGCCAATTACTTGATATTTAACATATTTCTTGCCATCATCTTCCATTTTGGGTAAATACAGGGGGCCCGTGCAAATATAAACATTGGGATAGATTTTTGTCAGCGATCGTGTATGACTCTCGAGACGTTCCCATGAATCCCGATTAAATCCCTGACCAACTTGTGGTGCCATATTGGTAAGATGAAATGTGTCATCGCAATGTTTTTGATGACGCCTGTGATTGGCAGCCGCCGCCATATGTCCACGATCGAAACCCGAACGGCGATAATCAGAATTTTGTGATTGGAAGTAGGGATGTATACTTTCGTCGGTTTTAAATTCACATTTCGACCGATCGACATTTTCATTTTTGGCAATGGACTCGGCAGTTATATGTTCAAATACCCAGGATGGAACACGATTACGACGATCATAGCTGAGTACAAAATCCGAATAGGAACGCACTGAATCTAAACTGGGGAAACCATATTTCATAATTTCTCCGACTCTTTGTGGTGTGGCGGTTAGACTCACATCGGTTGTGGTGGCAGGTACGGCAGCTGAGACAGTGGCAAACAATGGAAATCCAGGTTTTTGAGAATGCTAAATTGTACAACAATAGAAAGAAATGATTGTTAGCGAAGAAGAGATCGATATAATAACCTACATAACTTTGGTTTTTATATCCTACACCACTCTGGGGTATTACAGGGTATTATGTCTATTGTCTTTGTGTGTATGTAACATGCAGAAGAAAGCGAGATTAGTTACAAAACGATACACGAGGTGGCCCTCTCGTATCGATTACAACGGTATACTTTTTCCTCCAAGATTCCGTTGGGATTTTTGATATTTACTACGGCAACATGGGTATCAATTTAATGTGTTTGAAGTCCTGCTCCGGCTACGGCCCAATCTCTTTTAATTTCAATAGTATTTGTGTAATCTGGATATCCACTGGATACCAATTGATACCCATATTGCCTTAGTAAATTTTAAAAATCATGAGAAAAGGACGAAAGATTAATTACAAAACGATACGCGAGGTGGCCCTCTCGTATCGATTACAACCGTTATACTTTTTCCTCCAAAGTTCCGTTGGGATTTTTGATATTTACCAAAGCCACATGGGTATCAATTTAATGTGTTTGAAGTCCTCTTTTAATTTCAATAGTATCTGTGTAATCTGGATACCAATTGATACCCACATTGCCTTAGTAAATTTTAAAAATCATGAGAAAATGACGAACCATATTGGAAATAACCTGTTCCGATATATGTCCCATATATAATTTAATTTGATCAAAATCACTTATAACGACAAAATTCAAAAATCTCGAAAAATCAGTTCTTTTTTACAATTGCTTATAACAACATATTCCACGATACCTTGACTGTATTTTTCAGCGATTTCGACTGTAAATGGGGGGGTACCAAAGACCCAACGTTTGTTTGACTATAGATTGCCGTGTGTCAAGTTTACTTTAAATCGGTTCGGACTTAAATACAGTTCCGTTTGTCTAATTTTATGTATATTGTTGAGTTTTTTTTTTAACGGTTCAGGTATAATTATAGTCCCCATATATATATTATTTTCCAGATTTCACTTTAGTCTGCTCGGATCACTTTAAATTAAAATGCTACCGATATTGTTTGAAGAAACACTTCCTCGAAGTTTCTAGATCCTAATCTGGGGAGGTATATAGTTCCCTCATGCAAAATGGAAGTACATACTGTAAATATTCCTATGTGATCCAAGCTGATCCTCCGAAATAGTCTTGTCATTGTAACCACTGTTTCCTTTTAAATGTTCCATACTAATACTCATCTCTATATAACACTGTAGAATGGTGCAGACTAGTTTAGCACAGTTTCTGTTCAATTAATAATAAAAAAACGAAAATCTCCTCCCATTCACCTTATGCAAGAGTTCGGCTTGTTGCAGCGGCAATAGTTGACTTATTTTCTTGCGTTCTTGATAGCCACCATAATAATAGGAACCCAAAGCGGCCGAGGTCACTGCAAATAGTGTTCCAGCAACACGTTTATTCATGATGTCCTAGTTTTTATTTAAAAAACAATTACAAATTGTGGTAAATATTGCACGTGAGGTAACAGTTGATATATTTTTTTGCCGGAGCAAAGAATGAACTATGAAGCATTCAATGAAATGAACTAGCAAAACTAGTTCCGTATCGCAGCAACACAAACAGGTGATTCACACACACACATAACAAAATGTAAACACAGGCTATGTTCGTGTAACATTTGGCGGTAGAATTATGGCGCGTTTAGACTTCAAAATCCACTCGATTTCAAATGTCAATTTCATAGAGTATACGTCACGTCAATCGTGTTCACAAATCCAGTGGATTATATTTGACGTATACGTTATGAAATTGACATTTGAAATCGAGTGGATTTCGTAAATCAAAACGTAGTCTTAGTTATGACATAAACATAAAGCTATATAAATCAGCAGATCGAACCAAACCTATGGAAATCAAATCAATGTATTCGACTCCTATGTCATTATTAGTCGAATACATTGATTTCCATAGGTTTCGTTCGATCAGCTGATTGATATTTCTATGTTATAACTAATTATACCCTCAGCCTTATGTCTAATGAGGGTATATACACTTTTGTACGTCAAAAATTTGTCTCATAGAAATATTGGTTTTAGATCCCTTGTTTCTTTGGTTCAAACCCGATTCAGACAAATGTCAGTTCGTCTGTTTTTCTGGTCGGCAGGTGCACACCATGACTCTCGAAAGGAGTAACCGATTTCATTCAAACTTTGCACATCGTAATATTTCTTTCAAACTCAGTTCATGTTCAAAGATGGGGAATATCGGTCCACCACTTCTGGTACCACCCCTACAAAATGGTCAAAATTGTGCAAAATATTAATTTTATAATGTCAATCCGATTTGAACCAAACTTTGTAAAACCTATTAATTTTACCCAGCCCATATCAAGTCCGAAGATGGGACATATGCTCCACTCCGTCTGGTACCTCCACCACAAATTGTCAAAAGTTTCAAACTATATAAATCCAATATCAAGCGAATGTCTGATTTTAACCAAAACTTTATACAACATATTATCCTCACCAAGCCTATAGCAAGTCCGAAGATGGGTTGCATTGGTCTAGTTCTTCTGGTACCATCCATACAAATTGCCACATTTTCAATATTTATAAATCCAATCTAAGGCGAATGTAATGTCCGATTTGAACCAAACATTGCACAACCTATTATCTTTACAAAGCCTAGATCAAGTCGGAAGATTGAACCTATTGGTCCACACTTTCTGAGTATCTTCCCCACAAGTTTCAATATTTATAAATCCAATATCAGGAGAATGGGATGTCCAATTTTAACCAAACATAGCACAACCTACTATCTTTACAAATTGTCACAAGTTTCAATATTTATAAATCCAATATCGGCTTATGGAACAACCGTTCTGTTAACCAGTTGAATTCGAATATGAAATATAAACAAATAATAAATCCTGTGTGTAATTCCGAAGGCCTCTGCAACCTCGAATGACACTTTTTCACTTGTCCATCATATGCATATCAGCTGTTAACAAGTTTAATAGGACCTTAACCATTCTCGGTTTTCAAAAATTATGTTTTTATTTAATTTGGACCTACAGTAAAACGACATATAAATTAGAACTTTTTACTGGGTTAACCTACTTTATGACGATCTAAACTCCTTGTACATTAGAACTTTTTTACCGGGTTAACCTACTTTATGAGGATTTATTTGACGTATATGCAAAGAAATTGACAATTGAAACCCACTGGGTTAACGAAATCTGGTTAAATGTAAACGTACTACTATGTGGCATATATTCAAAGGAATTGACAATTAAAACCCACTGGGTTAAACGAAATCCAGTACAATGTAAACGTACTATAATACAAGAATGTTTCTATCAAATTTCCAGAGATAAGCTCAACAGCTCCAAAAGGTTGAGGTCGTTTTCAAGGTTCATTAAACAGGTCGTGTACGAAGCAAATATTATCGGTAATTTTAGTAAAAAAATTCCCATTCTGTCAAATTTTTTGTTTACTTTTTCATACGCTTAAATCAAAATTCTGACAGCTCGGGTGAAATCATATAAGACGGTCTTATTAATGGGTCATAGGTGTGTTTGTTTATTAACTAATTTCAATAAAAATTAAATACCAATAAGGCCATCAGCTGTCTCTCAAGTTTGCTGTCAAAATCCATTATTGTGAATTGACTTCGATTATGAAAACGTAAACAAAGTCAAAATTTTTGACATTAGACTTGAAAAAAACAGCTGAGTTTCCCTGGCTGTGTGACCTTATTAATAAATATTTATGTATACGTTAACAAATATCTGCTGACTGACCTTATATATTTCCAATACTAGTCTAAATTATTAGGATTTATTTAGAAAATAACTCGATTTAGAAATGATGACTCATTTTTCCATTTTAAAAAGTTTTGTTACAAAAAACTTCAATGACATAAAATCATATTATGTAATCGGCAACGCTTTGTAAAAGGTGTTTCTGGATTTATTGTTTCCATTTAATAAAATTCTAATAACTCTTATTCTATTCTAAAATTTTGATTCTTAATCAATAGTTTTAAAACTAAATATTATTATCGACTAAATTGCCGTCGTAATCTCCAAAATCATATTCTTCAAAGTCATCATCATCAAATTCATCACCTTTTTCGGGACAATGTCGGCATCGGCTTTCGTTTACACCATAATTTATGCACGTCGAACCCACGCATTCACAACAGCCATCATGAAACCATCTATAACTGCTAGCACCGGTACTCCGGCATGTTTGGCGACATTTATTCCATGACACACAATTGTCTAAGTAGACAACGGTGCAGTTTACATGTGAGCCCTGGTGTTGCTGCGAAGGCTTCTTCTTCTTCCGATTTGACTGGGTATTTTCAAAATCAACTTCAAATGTGAATATATTCCAGTTGTACTCCAATTCATCTGTCGGGGATGATACTAGTACATCGAATAGCTCCGGCACCCCTTCAAAATCTTCAACGTGCGATTTTTGGGACAATGAGACTTTGGTGTTATTTGGACAGAGGCCGACACATCCACAGCATTCTTCGAAGTATTTTTTGCCCATGCACATAACACATGTTCGATAACAGGCTGTATCATTTACATCGCACTTACAGCTTTGTGTTAAAATACATTTGGAAACTACTGATCCGCAGATGTCTTCGTTACAGTTTTCCGCACTGATGCACAGGGAAATTTGCAAAATAGTTACCAACAAAACCCAAGGAATTACCAACATTTTAATTGAGACTCGTATTTTCCAATGCACCACTTTGTCCAATACAGTCCTTTCGCAACTGACGACTAATGTACAAATTGTACATCATTTATAGTATTATATTATTTCTTTAGTTACCTAGATTAAAATGCATTACTTGTACCTACTAAAAATATAGAAAACATTGTTCTAATTATATTTTCTTGGGATTTTTTATTATTAGACTGAATGGTTTACTAGTTTTAGGTAGTTGGGACAGTTATTAGTGATGATAGTCATATAACAAGGACACAACGCATATTTTATATTCCCAAAAACAGGTAAGCGGTTTCCAAAGATTAAATTTTAGAACTACCTAGTTTAACTTTTCCTAAAATTTACTGCGCCATATATTTCTTTAAATCCAGATACATATTTCCACATAATATCTCGACTTGTTCGAAATCCTATGCTAAATAGGGAGGCTTTAAAATACAGCTCTACTTTTGCCACAAAAATACATCACTACTCCTAAATCAGCTGATTCATATATCCTTACGGCTTTATGGGTATGTCCATGATGCCAAAATAAGATGATGCATCAAAACAAAAACATTTGATTTTGTCTCGACCATCTGTCAAATTTTTCCATATAATATTTCTCACGGTTAGCAACATTGCACTTCGAATTCAAGTAGAAATTACGCACTTTGACAGTTAATCAAGACATCAGCTGAGCTAAATGGACAACCTATTTATTGTGCCATGGGTATGTCCATGATGCAACATTAAGGTGATGTATCAAAAAAAAAAAAAAAAAAACACTTGTTTTTATCTCGACCACCTGTCAAATATTTGCTTATAATATTTCAAACAGTAGGCAGCAATACACATCGAATTCAAGTAGAAATTAAGAACTTTGACAGTTAATCAAGACATCAGCTGCTCTAACCATAACCATACTATAAGGTCTATCAATCAGCTGATCGATTAATAGCGCCACAATCGACCAAATGAAGAGCAATTCCTATTACAATTTAAAAAAATATTGATTGATTGTAAAAAAGTGGCACAGAAATGATGAAAGCAGTGAAATGTGCATATATACGTAAACAAATAACAGCTGACATTTGCAATTTTCAGTGATTTATGACACAAAAACAGGATTGCATAGTATGGTGTTTTTGTGCCTTGTTTAAAATATATGTCAATGCTTTCAAAAAAATTAGAATACCACCAAATTTTGGAAAAAACATTTTTTTAATCAATTTGCTTGTTTTTGTAACTTGTGAAAAAGCTGGTCTCCCTGTCAAATTGTATCTAGTAATATTTGTCATGATTGTCAACATTGTACGTCAAATTTATGTAGAAACTATGCAGTTTGACAGTTAATCGAATAGTCAGCTGCGCTAAATGGACTAAATCAAGGCCAATTAATAAGGTCATCCAGGGAGAACTGTCGGATATCAGCTGATTCTAAAGTTTGCTATCAAAATTCATTGTTGTGAATTGACCATTAATTTTTGACATTAGACTTGTGAAAAATAGCTGGCTTTTGCTTGCTGGATTTTCGCAAGCAAAAGAGAGTGGGAGAGAGAGAAAATCAACACATTGGCATATTTTACTCTGAGTTTAAGAGCCAAGTAAATTTGCTTCAAAATATGAAATATCAAAATACATACATAGTTGCCACTTAAATTCGACTTGCAATGTTGACAAACATAATAAATGTTACTAGATATTTTTCCTTATGTTTTTCTCCAAAAATTGTTCAGTAACTTCTTTTGAGAAAGTTAACACATTCAAACAATTATTGGTAAATGTAAACGAACTAATTGCACTAAAAATCACAGCTCATCTATAGAATTATAAACATGGGACATTAAAAGATATAATTTTTATTCAGATTTTGATTTTCATGTCTCTTTTTTCCCCAAACCATTTAATTTAAAGATATTTGGTCTGTTCCCGTACCGCAAGAATCTAATAATTTTTTACTATTTTCTTCGATATCATAAAGGAAAATTCGTTATCGTAATAAAAAGTAGTAGATTCTTGCAGTACGGGAACAGACCAATTGTTAAGTCTTATGCAATACCAAAAAGCTCTAAAGTAATTACATAATAATTAACTGAAATTTAAAACATGTTATACAAATTATTTCATAATATTGAGCAGACGAACACATCTATTGTTCGTCTCAATTATAAATCTTATAAAAACAGCTGTTTTTGTGCAAATTCGCTCTGATATAACACCTTATTATTATACAAGGCCGGATGATGTCACTCGAACTGTCAAAATGCTTAATATTTTGACTTAATCATAGGAAAACGTAGACAAACAAATTTGAATGTATGCATATAAGATCTATTTTTCTCAAGTCTAATGTCAAACATTTGGACATTGTTTTCGTTTTCATAATGGAATTCAATTCACAATAATGGATTTTAACTGCAAACTTGAGAAGAAGCTGATATCCAGCTGGTCTCCCTGGATGAACTTATTAATAGACCTTGGTATAAGGGATATTCAACTAAAATCTTACACAACCTGTCATGGTATACTAATAGAAGGTAACAGCAAGTGTTGTTGTACAACAAACGATACAACAACCATATGGAAATTTGTTGTTGTAAGTTTTACTAGTGTCAACATCATTTGACAAAAAAATGTAAACAAACAAATTATCAAAAAATTACATTTATTTTGAAAATGAAATAGTTTCGAATCCTTCAAATAAAATTTGAAAGACATGAATGAAAATCTATCAAATTTATATTTCTATCGCTTCCACATCTTTCCTATAATTGAGCCATTGCCACTTATATGTGTAACACATATGAAAATACAGAAAATTGCGGGTTATTCCATGAAAAAAGATTCGCTACCTCAAACTTTCCCAGCAGGCAATTTCAATTGTTCAATTTCAAATTGTTCATTAGAACTTTTTACCGGGTTAACCTACTTTATGAGGATTTATTTGATATATATGCAAAGGAAATGACAATTGAAACCCACTGGGTTAACGAAATCCGGTTGAATTTAAACGTAGTATAAGACGCGCTCTATTATGTGAATCATAAGGAAATCAGCTGTCATGTAAACAAACAAACAAATTATCATCAAATTATTTTTATTTTGAAAATGGAATATTTTCGAATCCTCAAAATAAAAATTAAAAAACATGAATGAAAATCTATCAAATTTATATTTCTATCGCTTCCACATTTTTCCTTTAATTATACCATTACCATATATATGGGTAACACATATGACAATGCTGGGAATAGCGAGTTATTCCTTCAAGAAAGATTTGCTTCCTCAAACTTTCCCAGCAGGCAGATTGAGTAAATTGAATACGGGAGCACATTAATAAAGAACAATTTCAAATTGTATGCGTTCCCAATTTTCCTGTTGGGTGATTTTTAAAACATAATTTGTCAAATTCATATTGACACTAGTATTACGTTGGAATCAAATCAGCTGGGATTTGCTGTTACCTTTTATAATTGTACCATGGTGTTTAATAAAAAATTATGTTCATTTAAGAAAAATAAAGGTGTTTTTCTTTTTGTTTATAGGTTATGTCATATGAAAAATATATAAGCAGGTTTGAACGCTGCTAATTTTGACACACATAAGGAATTATATCATGAGGAAATCAGCTGTTTGAAAGAAACACATTGTTGGAAGAAAATATTTGAATTGCAAGTCAAAGAAAGGATGAAAAGTCAAAAATTATAAATTGTTATTACGTTTATAGGTGTTTAATAAAAAATTATGTTCATTTAAGAAAAATAAAGGTGTTTTTCTTTCTGTTTATAGGTTATGTCATATGAAAAATACATAAGCAGGTTTGAACGCTGCTAATTTTGACACACATAAGGAATTACATATGGATGAAATAGGTGACCGCACATATGTAAAATACATATCGTGTAAAAACACCATAAGTTCGTTTATTAATAGGCCTCACTCCGTTCTAACAAAAAATAAAACAAAAATAATTTATTTTATTTTTCACAATTCCATTATAAATCAAACATTTATTTGTTTCATTATCTTTTATAGCATTGTCCATTTGTTAAGCAATTAATAACCTAAATAATATAAAAAAAATACTTAGCTGCAAAATAAGAATAATTTTAAAAATTATAAAATAATATTAAAATACTTATTAAAAAAAAAACCCAAAATTTGTAAAAATATGTACTACAATTTTTTTTCAAACTTATGCTATTTCCTTGTGGGGAAGCTATGGAAACCAAACCAATTTTTAAATCTCATGTTTTGTTTTTGATATTAAATTTAAGAGAAATATTTAAGAATAGAAAAAAATGGAAGATTGTAATAGAAAAAAGGTAATAATCACACATCTGTTTAAGCAAACTACAATTAAAAAGTGGAAAATTATAAAAAAAAACTAAAATTAACTTTAAATGCTTAAAAAACATAAAAACTAAATATTTGTTAGGTTAGGTTTAAAATTAGGTTAGGTTACATTGCAATACGATCGGTATTTTTGTTTTGTTTTTTAAACGTTAAAATTTTAGCACGATTCCTTGTTACAATCCACGAAATTACTAAACTCGGTTGCATTCGGTGGCCCCTCACTGTAGAGATAGGTCACAGGCCAAAGACGGGCTGCTGTGAAGTCACTTAAATTCTGTAGGCCACCAGGTCTAGGTGGCTTCTGATATTCTTCGGATGTTGAGGCGGCCGATGAATAGCTATCGGAGGGTTTTCGTTTTTCATTCTGCTTCAGAGGTTTAACACTGAGGCCGGAATGTGTCAGGGTGTGATTGCCGGGGAAATAACGATCGCTACATTTACGCCATTGATCGGGTTCATCGCCCACAAAGCACCTAAGTTAATGAATGAACAGAAGGCTAAGAATTACAACCCATAATGTGAATAAAACCTGGGTTACTTACCATGGATAATCGAATCCCTTGGAATAGCCACATGGATGATCCATTTTACAACAATAATCCCATGAACCAATTTCACCACCCTCAATTTCACACGAATAGAAACCGGTTATTAGATTTTTCTCACATGGACTGCTGCGGCGACAGGGTTTGCCCGATACCGAATAATGGCGCCAAGCCAGATCACCTGGAAAAGGACACCATAAATAACAAAATTTAGCACATAGACCTTTCAGAATCACTATTTCCACCACCTCCATTACCTGGTTCCCTAAATATATCCATGCGACGATTGTTATTAACCCTTGAACCACCAATCGTGTTAACCTTATCCCGACATGTATAATCGAATGGATTCCATGCGAATAACCAAAAATCTCTATCCTCCGTGTGTTTGTAATGGACATTTAATTTCAATTCGGTTTGATCCAAATCGGACATTTCACAATTGAAGGTGGCCTTGCGTGAGCTGTTCGGATGAGAGAGAGATGATGAAAAATGACAAATGAATTTTAACGAAGTTCCAATTTGCCAGGGAAGCAATACACTTACCCATAACTAAAGGAATAACATTTAAATGCTGTTGTATCCCGGAACCGCATACATTCCTTTTTACACTCCATTTCGGAGGGCGTGGTTATAACTTTCTTTATGGCCGGTGGCATAAGCTTGGCAGCCGAACCATAACCCAAATAACAGAATGCTAAAATGTTCAGATTACAGGGAATTTAAATTTTAACTTTCAATACAGAAACATTATCGAAATTCGAAATTTTCGAAATTCGAAAAAATGTTTTTTTCGAACTTTAAAAATAATATTTAAATTTCGAATATTTTTATAAATTATTTTTTTTTGTGTTTTTTTTTAACAATTTCGAATTTTTCAAATTTTTAATACGGAAAATTTTTTGATGTTCGAAATTTTCGAAAATCGAAAAATGTTTTTTTTTAACTTTAAGAATATTATTTTTATTTCGAATATTTTTATAAATTATTTTGTGTAATTTTTTAATATCGATATTCGAATTTCAAAATTAGTAATTCACATTTTCAAAATTATTAATTCAAAAAATTTATAAATTTTTGGTTTTCAAAACTTTTTTTCGAAATTGAAATATAAAATTTAAAAATTTTTTCAATTTCGAAAATATTCCGATTTTTTTTTCATTTTCAAAATTTTTTTCTTACATTTCTTGTGTTTCTCATCGACAATGGGTTGAATTTCACAGCCATGTCCATAACTGGCACGTTCGAAAATATCGAAAGCCTTATCCAAGACCAGATGACGTTCCTTGTCCATATCCCGAACGGGCCAATCGCTCAGCTGACAATTATCAATAACACTGGCATGTCGCATTTGACCATAGCGGAAGGCAAATGCACGACAGGTGAATTTCGTCGATTTTATACATTCCATTTCACATTCACCCACCGAACGTACCGTCAGCGAATCGCGAACAATGGACTTAAAGAATCGGGTGGCATCAATGGCACGGAAGAAGCATTCTGATCGAAAATAGAGAGCGAGAGAGAAAAAAACAATTTTAGTCCCCCGCTTACATCTTCCCCACGCATTCAAAACTTACGAGCATTACGGGGATCTGCCAAGGCCGTGGTTGGTGGGCCTCCTCCTCCTCCTCGTGGTCCATCACTGCGTGATGGTTTGCGGCAAACATTCATATCATCAGACATCGAGTATATATCGTAATTACGATCCGGTTCAATATCCACATAGTAATCCAAACGATTTATGGGTCTGTCACACAACATACAATTGTCCCGACTACCAGACGAATAGCGATACGAGAAGGTGTGACAAATAAATGCATCCTGGCCATAACACAAACGTTCACATTCCGTTAAGCTGGGCGCGGAATAGATGTGTTTTACAATCTTCTTGTGTAAACGGAAACCTTCCGAAGTTTTTGCCGAACATTCTTTAAGGAATAAAATTAAAAATGTTTTAAAAATCTTTTTTTTAAGGATTTTCCTGCTGCTCACCATCTGGTCCCGGCCGCCTTGTCCATTGATGACGATAATCAAAACGATCCGAAAAGCCATCATGTTTATTATAGCCACCATAACTGGATCCGGGATAACTCAAAACCGAATTACTTTCATGTGGCGGCTCACCTTTGCGCGACGGTGGACCCAAATCGAAATAGTTAAAGTCAATGGGATCCCTCGGCTTGGTGCGATGATCTGTAAGACCCCAATAGGCAGTTTGTTTATTACGATAGCCACCATAATTGCCACCATAGGAACCCCATTCATTATCGGTACCAATTAGGTAGGGCACATATTTCCCACCTCCACCACCACCGCCACCACTGGGACTACCACCTTTTTTGTAGGACGACGGGGGGCGATCACGATCTAAATAATTATAGGAAGGTGGTGGTGGACCAGGACGATATGAATCCGGTGCATGGGAACCTGAAGGGCGATATGGTGTGTACTCAGGACCAGGACGATAGGGGGGACGATAACGTTCTGAGGAATGCTTACCACCATCATAGCCACCGCTGCCACTGCCGCTGGGCAAGGCTTCCCATTTCGAGGGATATGGCCTGTAACGATCACGATCCCGATCGCCACCATGATGTATGTCATAACGATCGATGGGCTCCAAACCGGAACCACTGCTGCCATAGCCACTGTGCGAAGAATGTTCGTAGTAACCTGAGCTATGCGAGGAGAATTCATGGGAACCGCTGTGATGTTCATAGGAATAGGGTGGACGACCATGTGACTCATATGAGGGGCCCGATGGCCCCGAAGGACCATAATGTTCCAACGACGAACTACTGCTACTGGGCGGAGGACGACTATAGTAGCCGCTGCTGCCTCCACTTGGCGGTGAGGGTAGATAATGATCATCCCTATAAGGTGGCTTGTCACTCCATGCCCCACTGGGCTTATTGTAATGCGATGAGGAGGGTGCCAAGGGCGGAGGTGGCAATTTACTGGTACAATCTCTACACACATTATAACGACAGCTGGGTGGGGCATTACGATCCCTTTCATAATAATCATAATCTGGATGCCGCAACAAATTCGAATCTCGACGATTAGCGCTGGAGTACAAATCAATTTGGGCCAAGGGTATTTCGATTAGCTCACAATCACCCTGACCATGACCCGAAGGATCGAGGCGATAATTGAAACCCTCACAGGTGAAACGTTTTTCACGGCCACATTCACGCATACACTCTTCGACGCGTTCACATGCTATGGTCCGTCGCACCCAATGTGGGGCAACTCGCTTGCCGGCCAGCACACGTCTAAAGCAAGCTGCAGATCACAAAGACAGCGATAACAACAAAAAGAAGAAAACAAAGAGAATGGAATAAATTTGCTGAAGAAAAACATATTTTGGCGAAGTTTAACGGCTAATAAAATTAATGGCTTCTTTAGTTTTTGGCAAAACATACATTAAATTAATTCAATCCCCTCTCTCTCCTGGTGCTAAAGGGTAACTTTTTTATGGTGATTAATGTAAACATTGGCTATAGTAGTTTTCCACCTGCGATTTTTTCCTACCCAATTCATTTGTGAGAATTTCCAACGCTTCGTATCGCAACCATCATCAACTGCTGCCATCGCTTCTGCGATTTGCAAATTTATGCCACCGTTTGAAGGTCGGTAAAGCGCGACTTTACGCTTTGGAAGGGATTAGCTGCAGTTGATTTACGTTTTGTCACTTCACTAGAAACGGATGTGGCCAAAGCCATCTTCAATTGGCATTGAAAAACTTCAAACGGGTAATGGGGAAATAACAGATACAGTCAGCATTGTTTACATCGATGGGAAACATATAAAAATAATGGAGATTATCCATAGATGGCGTTGATAATCTATGAATAATTTGTTTCTTTGTTGTAATTGATGTCTGTGTTGTTGTTGTGTGAGTTATTTATGTTATTTCGATAGATAGACCAAAGACTTCATCAACTGCTTGCGGGACATTTTTAAATTCTTTAGAAAGTTTTAGTATATTCCTTTCCACTTCAACATTGAACATTTATTCGTGAAATATCGGCCGAAATATTGGAAAAAGTATGCTGAGATTGGATTGAGATTTCAGTTTCTATACCCTTCACCACACTGTGGTACAGGGTATTATGTCTTTGTGCATATGTTTGTAACAGACAAACATAATCGAGATAGACCCATGGTTCCTTTTGAGAATATGCATAGAATCACCTTTCTGAGTCGATGTATGCCGTCCGTCTGTCCATGTATTTTTCTTAACAAAGTACAGGTCGCATTTATGATCCGATTTGGATGACATTTGGCACAGGTCACTTAATTGGCCTAAGGACGAACCCTATTGAAATTGGGAAAAATCGGTTCAGATTTAGATATAGCTCCCATATATATTTTTGTCCGACTTAAGGTAAATGGTGCACCAAAGTCCATATATATCTTTCGATTTGCACGAAATTTGGCACAGCGTAATGAATAAGGTCAAGAATGATGTGTGTTAAGTTTCCTGAAAATCGGTTCAGATTTAGATATAGGTCCCATATATATCTTCGTCAGATTTAAGGTAAATGGTGTACCAAATCCCTATATATCTTTTGATTTGCCCGAAATTTGGCACAGCGTAATGAATAAGGTCACGAATGATGTGTGCAAAGTTCAGATTTAGATATAGCTCCCATATATATTTTCGTCCGATTTAAGGTAAATGGTGTACCAAAGTCCCTATATATCTTTTGATTTGCCCGAAATTTGGCATAGCCAGATGGATTAGGTCTAAAGTGATGTGTGTTAAGTTTCCTGAAAATCGGTTCAGATTTAGATAGAGCTCCCATATATATTTTCGTCCGATTTAATGTAAATGGTGTACCAAAGTTCCTATACATATTTCGATTTGCACAAAATTTGGCATATCGTACTTAATTAAGTATAGAACAGTGCACGTTAGGTTTCGTGAAAATCGGTTTGGTTTTACATATAGCTCCTATATAAATTTTCGTCCGATTTAATGTAAATGGTGTACCAAAGTCCCTATACATATTTCGATTTGCACAAAATTTGGCATAGTGTACTGAAATGAATCTGGAGAGATGTGTGTAAAGTTTCCTGAAAATCGGTTCCGATTCATATATACCTTCTATATATTTTTTCTTCCGATTTTATGTAAATTGTGCACTAAAGACCCAAAGTTTGTCCGATTGCCACACAATTTTGTACAATAAACTGTAGTTAATATAAGTTAATCTCTGCCATTTGGATAGAGCTTCTATATATATTTTCTCCCGAGTTTTGGTAATTTTGTCCCATTGTAAGAAGCAACCCTATATCTGAACAAATGAAAAATTTAGTATGGGTTGCAGAATTCGACGTCTGTTAGTATTCATCTGTTGAATATACCCACAGTGGTGAAGGGTATCATATAGTCGGCCCCGCCCGACTTTACTACTTTCCTTACTGGTTTTTATTTTTGAATTTTATGTGTTATTTGAAAATATTTCCTACAGCTCATACAAAGTCAACCTGTAAAAAAATTACAGCCTGTTTTTGTAAAATTCTAAACGAACGAATTCGAGTGACTTACGACCAAACTCCTTGGTTTTGAAAAATATGTCATTTATTTTTGTTTTGAATCAAAAACTATTTGTTTTCATAAACAAAGGTTTGGTCGTAAGTCACTCGAATTCGTTCGTTTAGAATTTTACAAAAACAGGCTGTTAATGTCACTTTGTCACTTCATAAGGCAGCTAGAAACTAGAAGAATTCTAGAATTGCACGTGGCCGGATTTTACTCTGTTTCAATATATTGATTTGGGGAAAAATAAATCCATTATTTTTATATGCACTATAGGGCAAATAAATTTTTTTGTCATTTTAAAGGTAACTTCATAATGGCTCTGTTATAGAAGTCCTGCTCTCTATTTGCAAAAAAAAAAAAAAAAAAAACTGTAGAAGTCGATTTTCACCATCCTCCCTAAATACCAATTTTTTATCATTAAATAAATTTAGCAATGCAAGAAATTTGGTGCCAAGTCCGGACTGTATGGCGGATGCATTCAAACTTTCCAACCAAGCTCCCGAAGTTTATGGCGAGTCATTGTAGATGTGTGTGGCCTAGCGGTGTCCAAGGTGGAACACGTTGGCCAATTCTGGCCGTTTCTGGTCTATTGCTATCTTCAAGCGGTTCAGTTGTTGACAGAAGAGATCAGAATTTAGCGTTTGCAGAGTTTTTGTAGTCAATTTTCACAATACTCCTTAGATACCAATTTTTTCTCTTTAAAGAAATTTTGTAATGCAAGAAACATATGATAATTGCTTTGTGCCAAGTCCGGACTGTATGGCGGATGCATTAAAACTTCCCAACTAAGCTTCCGAAGTTTCTGGCGTGTCACTGTAGATGTGTGAGGCCTAGCGTTGTCCTGGTGGAACACAACACCTCTCTTGTTTTCCAATTCTTGCCGTTTCTGGTCAATTTCTATCTTCAGTTTGACCATATAGAAGCAACTCATAATTAATAATCCCCTTACAGTCCCACCAAATGCTTAGCAGAACCTTCCTGGCCGTTAGTCCTGGTTTGGCCACCGTTTCAGTTGCTTCACCGCTCTTTGACCACGATCGTTTTGGCACAGGGTTATCGAATGTGATCCATTTCTCATCTCTAGTCACCATCCATTTAAGAAATGGGTCTATCTCATTCCGTTTGGGCTTCGCCATCTGCGAAGGAAATTCGATCCATGCTTTTTTTTCTGTTTATTGGTGTCGCACCCATACATCAAGCTTTTTTTTATACCCTTCACCACACTGTGGTACAGGATATTATGTCTTTGTGCATATGTTTGTAACAGGCAAAAGGAAACGAGATAGACACATGGTTCCTTTTGAGAATATGCATAGAATCACTTTCTAAGTCGATTTATGCATGTCCGTCCGTCCAAAGTACAGGTCGCATTTGTGAACCGATTTGGATGAAATTTGGCACAGCTCATTTATTTGGCCCAAGGACGAACCCTATTGAAATTGGGAAAAATCAGTTCAGATTTAGATATAGCTCCCATATATATTTTCGTCCGATTTAAGGTAAATGGTGCACCAAAGCCCCTAAATATCTTTCGATTTATATGAAATTTGGCACAGCGTACTGAATTAAGCCTAGAATGATGTGTGCTAAGTTTGGTGGAAATCGATTCAGTTTTACATATAGCCCCATAATAGCTTTTGATTTGCACGAAATTTGGCACAGCGTACTGAATTAAGCCTAGAATGATGTGTGCTAAGTTTGGTGGAAATCGATTCAGTTTTACATATAACCCCATATATATTTTCGTCCGATTTAAGGTTAATGGTGGACCAAAGGTTAAGGTTAATGGTGGACCAAAGTTCTTCTACATCAGTCTTATTTGCGCTCAGATTCGAGCACCTCCATATACATAAGACCACCAGGATTTCACCTGATCAAACAACGAGAAATCATGTTGTGATAGACGGAAGGCATTCATCCAGTGTTTTTGGAGCGAATAACAATTCGGACCACTACCTTGTAGCAGCAAAGGTTCGCACTCGCCTCAATGTAGCATCAAAGATGCGATCTAATGTAACACGAAACTCGACGTCGAAAAGCTGCAAACACAACAGATAGCAGAAGCCTTCACCCAACTGCTAGACGAAATCACTCCTTGTCCCGATAATAATATAGAAGCACAATGGCAAATAATTGTCCACTCTCTACAAACTGCAGCAAAAATAACACTTGGGTACCAAAAACCACCATCAAGAAACACATGGTACGATCAGGAGTGTCGTAATGCTACTGCAGGGGCAAACCTACAAACAGTAGCAACACGAAATGCGAGAGAGAATTATAGGGAGAAAATGAGAGAGAGAGGAGAAACGTATTTTCAGAAAAAAAGAAGAAAGAACAAGAAAAACGTGAGCGTGAGCAAATCGACATGCACAGGAGTCAGAATGAAGTCCGGAAATTTTTACCAACGAGTAAAACACCAAACCGAAGGCTTTGGCGCAGGCACATCCTCCAGTAGAGATGAAGAAACCTGGTGACAGATACAGACAGCGTGTTGAAGATCTGGAAGGAGCATTTTGAAAAGCTTCTGCTATTAAATATTGGCGGTGAAGAAGATACCCCAGAATCAATAAGAGATGACCTCATCTAGCCAATATGTGATCAGAGTAACAAGCAATCGGTTGAAGAATAAGACAAGACAAGAGATATGTGCCAACTATATAGGAATTGGTCTTCTTCCCATCGCATATAAAGTGTCATCCAGCGTACTGTGTGAACGACTGAAGCCAATGGTCAATGACATTATTGGACCATAGCAATGCGGCTTCAGGGGTTCAGATCCTAGAAAAGACCTACGAAGAACACATCGACACATTTCACCTGTTCATCGACTATAATGCCGCAGTCATATCCGTTCAGAGGTGTCATGTCTGCACAAGGTCAGCATTTTGACAGGGCCACTCGGAGTCCTTGACAAATCACTAAACGAGGATTCAGACAAGGTGACAGGACTAACTGCGGAACTTGACAACTACAGCTTCGAGGTAGTCAAAGATTTTATATACCTCGGTACTGCCATAAATAAAACTAATGACATCAGTTTTGCAATTCGTAGCATCTGGTAGCGTTGGCCACCAGATGCTACTATGGTCTAAGTAAGCAATTTAGAAATAAGACCACCTCTCGCCAGACCAAGCTCACACGCTACAAGACGCTAATACTACTCGTGTTGTTGTATGGATCTGAAGCATTTGAGAGAAAAAAAATCTCTGAAAGATTTTTGGGCCGATCTGCGTCGACGGTGAATATCGCCGTCGAATGAACCTTGAGCTGTACCATCGGACATCGACATAGTCAGATGTATCGAGTTTCGAATATGGATAAGGATGCTCCAGCTCAAAAGGCATATGAAAGCGAGCCAAGCCAAGGGAAGGCCACGAATCCGATGGAAAAATCATGTAGAAGACAACATCTCGGAAAATGGCCGTTCACTTGAAAATCTGTTTTAAGCTCGTATAGCTTCAGATTTTTCAGAATTTTGAAGATTTTTTAGGTAAGCCTTTCTTGTTGTTTTTTTAAAAAATAAGAACAACAAGATTTTTATTTTTAAAGTGTGTTTTGGATTCCGCCACAACGAGAGAAAAAAAAAAACTGATGATGATTTATGGCGAAATCGGAAACTATAGTCTTCTCCGCTTTTCCTTAAAGTAATCAATTTGACCATAACCCCCTTTAAAAATACAAATTTTGAAGATTAAAAAAACAATTGTTCATCAATAATTCTGCAATTTTGTATATCTGCGGCCCAATGGGTAACAAAAAAATCCTTTGAAAAAATTGCTGGAGACCCGATTTACGCTTTTTAGTCTGCCTGTCGGTCTGTTGAAATAACGATGCAGCTCGTAATTTTTAAGTTAGAGAGAACTTATATTGCTATTATTCCTAGGATTTGGTAATGAAAATTGGTGGTATTGGTGTAGGCCTAAATAACTATATCCCCCAATCTATACTAATAAAAGAGTAAAGTGACTGACTGACTGATTGACTGACTGATTTAACGATACATCAACGCCCAGACGAAACGGCTGAAGCTAGAATCTTGAAATTTTGGGTGAGGGTCACTCTTGGTCCAAATGTGACAGAAAAGGCTGGGTTTTTGGAAATTCGTACTAGAACGGTACGAAAAGTTCTAAATGTGATACCATTTGTATTTGGCGAACCGGTGGAGCTAAAACACTGAAATTTCGTTTGGTGGTCGCTGATGGAGTGTTGGACAGATGTACCAAAGGGTTTTTGGAAATTCGAACTACAACTATCCGAAAAGTACGAAAATGTACTAAATTTGGTATAATT